>NC_142707.1:64121007-64271651 GCF_055471065.1 Atractosteus spatula
AGAAAAAAACATGAAATTCTGATCACCTTTGGTTCCAATGAGATGCTGAGGCCCCAAGAACATCTTGATGGCTAAGATGCTCACCGTGAAGTCCATGATTCTGACAACTGTGGAGTGCTACCTGTGTCAAGACTCCTGGGGAGATAAAAGTCAAGCATCCCATCTAAGTTGAGTCCACAGTCCCTATAATGACCACAATAGGTGGAATCCTATGTCAAAGTTCAGAGGTCTGCAGTCCTAGTCCTAGTCGCAGATTTTCTGGCACCAGTACTCTGACCTACAGTGTTTTTCTGAAATCAGACGTTTCCTGTAAATCTCATCAATGCGCTCCTCTTGTGTTTGCTACCTTTGGTTTTGACCCTTGCTTGCTCCAGACTTTGTTTTTACGTTTTCCATTGGATCTGACCCTCACATGGTTTTTGATTATGCTTTTGCCTAATGTTGGTGTTAGTTTCCTAGACTCCAAACCACACTTATCTCTGCTTCCACAATCATCACAAAAACCTGTTTGAGACAACAGGAGTGTAAGACAGCTGGGTGTAGTCTTACTTTGAGTTTGAGACTGACAAAACTTCAAGGGAATGGGTGTCAATGTGGAGGTTTAAGACCTGTCAATTCCTCAGAATAGGACCCCACATTAGAGCCTGAGAATTTTCTTGGAGTTGAGAGAATCCTTTCAGGGGCTTAAGGCTGGGGCAGTCCTTGCTACACTGTGTATACAAGTAAGATCCAGGAAATTCTAGAGGTGACTTTCCATCTGTGGATGCATGTGCTTTTGTGCGTCCACTTTCTGCTAAAAGAAAAAAAAAGAAAAATGAAGGGAAAGTGGAATGAAAGAAAGTAAACAGAAAAGAGGGAGAAACAACAAAGTTGATGGCAGACTATCCAGATAAAAGAGAGGAAAGGCATCTCCCTGCAGGAATTTATTGTGTAAGAAGATTGGGGAGAATTGAAGTGGCAGGGTGCAGATGTAAAACATTTAGGTGGGTAGCTGCGTCAGCGAGCGGAAGCTGCAAAGGATCAAGTAAAGGTTTATTCCCTGCTGAAAAGAGAAGAAAAGGAGACACAATGGTTTGGCTGTGGAGCCTTCTGTAAAACAGTGTTATGTATTCAGCAAAGGGGCGGTGGCAAAGGCAATGGCTTTTATACAGTATTAGCTGAAAGGGAATACACTTTTATTTCAAACAGGAGCAAAATGTACTTGTTGATTTTAACAGAAAATAATACAAATCTAAATGTTGCAAAAATGTTTAAATGTTACTACTACTTTAAATCATAGTAAATGGTATATAAAGTGAAATACAGCATACTGTATGTTATCACGGTAAGCAGATCTATATTAAATGCTTGAACTTGCTTTTCTACACAATGTATTACATATTACATCTTCTGTTTCATGACTGAAGACTTAAATTAACTAATTAATTTCATCTGGTTCCTTCTAAATTGCATCAATAGAAATGGGAATCAGACCTGATTGTCTAGGGCTGACAAGGTGCATTAATACTTAAATCTTGCATTTTTGTCTTCTTTCTTCTGTGATTGAGTGTGATAGGCATTTGTCTTACTTTTGACAGTTAATAGCTGAGTATATACAGTACATTATTATTAAAAAGTGTTTAAAAAATTCAAAATCCCCTTCATGCTGTCTTAATCTAACATATTCTTTTTACTCTTTTGCATGTTTTGTTTTCATTTCCTCATTCAAACATTTTTCTATTTTTATCTTGAGTCCATTCCTATAGACAGGTTTGTAAAGATTTGTGTACAGGTACCTACAGTATAAAGATACCATTTATAGAGGTACTGTATAGATTCAGGTTTGAGGAACTGTGACTGTTTTATCTTTCTATTTTTTGCCCACTGTATACATTAATGTCATGTCATAAAATGTATGGCTTTTCAAATACCGATTTCAGGGATTAGTCACCCATGCTAAAGTGAAGAGACCATTTAAAAGAAGAGGATAATCAAAGTTTTAAAGTTTAGTTTAGGTAAGCTGATTTAAAACAAAAGTTATTTGGTTTGAAAACCTGCCTGAAGAAAAATTCAGGCCAAAAGAAGGCATGTCATCCAAAATAAAATATTTTTAAAACCTTTCATTTTTAAGTCATTGCACAATTATCTGGCTCACAAATTACTCTACTTGGTCTAGCTCTAATTCATACCACACACGTATATGATATATTAATATAAACATTAAAGCTTTCTTCATTATTATCATTTAGGAAAATGAGTATGAAATTGAAAATAGTGTTACACACCTCCAAAAAATTTAATTTAGCCAAAAAACAAACAACTTAACATACAAATGAGTTTGGAAGCAATAACACTGATTTCTATGAAGGTGTTATGAAGTAAATTCTATTGATTTAGACTGAGAGCTTGTAGTAAGTAATACCATAATGCAGCCAAGTTATATGGAAACTGTTATTAAATGTTACTGTGTCAATCTGTAATTTAATCTTCATCACATCCAATAGAAAGAATAAGCAAAATTGTTGATTATGTATTGGTTGTGTTGATTCGTAATGAAAAAAATAAATGTACATTGATTGTTAAAATAATCAGTCATGTCTAACTGTTACAGAGAGAGGCATCAGCGTTTTTGTGAACTGTTCGGACACCAGTGACAGTGCTTTTCCTTTGTCATTTTTACTCTTCAGACTTAATTTGTAAACTAAGAGTTTTTACACTTTAGAAAAAAAAACTAAAGTGGAAGTCTACAAAACTGTACTACAACGCCTGAGATCAGTTTCTGATCTGATAGTTTTGTTTTTTTCATTGCATTCTTCTACAAAATTAATCATTCATATATTTTTTTCTTGATTGTTTCACAATATCCTAACCCTTTGCATTTAATAATTGAGCTTTTATTTGGCTGTTACAAGTATACTTACTTTAATCTTCTAAAACACTGCAACATATATTTCTTATGTCTTTATTTCAGCCAATCGAAATGCAAAATATATTTCTGAATCACATTTAAGCAGACACCATCCAAAATCAGACTATTAACATTTATATCTTAACATGTATATATTTATATAATTTATATCATGTATATATTTATATATTTAGTAAAAACAATATTACTATTTTTTAATTAGATTATAACTTGCCCTTACTGTATACGATTATTTATTGTTGTCTATACTTTATGAGTTGGCTTTTAAAAAAACATTATGACATGGGATATGCTATAATAACATTTGTAATCATTATTCATTTCTTGTTCAGAAAGAACAGCAGTACACACATATATTGGCTTACATTGTTGACAGAATATAAGTATATAGGTACTATATACTTTATAATGTTCAATCCCTGTATCTACTGTATATATATAAAAAATATATATGTCAAGAAGAGTATTCATGATCATATATATTGCATACATTTTCAAAGAATAACTTTAATTTGCTTGTTTGTTTTGTATAGAAATGTCTAAACATTAAACTAGTTGTGTGTTAAAATATTACAGCATTTAAAATATTCTAACAAAAAATATTAATTTGTCAATGAATGCACATTTATTGCCATTATTTTCATTTCAGGTGATAAAACTAACACGGCACTATTTTTTATATTTAAGAAAGAGACACTTGAACAATATATATATTCCATTTTATCTTGCAGTCATAAGCTGTAAATGATTATGAAGATTTTTTGAGTGATTTGTAAAATGCCTTTCTACTGTATTCAAAAGCAATTTCTGTCACATTTTAGCACATTTTTATCATGTAAAATGGTATGTTCTAATCTAGGAAGGATGAAAAGACTGTATAGATTAATTTACATGATTGTGATGAAGATTGTATATGGAATATAGTATATAATGTCTGGGAAACAATACTGAAGGGTTTAAAAACTACATGAAGGAGCAGGTGGACATTTTTTGCATTTTGTAAACAACGACAACCACAATGCTAGGAGTAACAGAAACATACTATAAAATTAGAACTTTAAATCTCAGGTTATCAATAACAGGAAGGGAAAAAGTGAAGGTTCATTCCATGTTGAAAGATAAAGAAAACAAACAATGTTTTGGCTGCGGACCCTTCTTCAGGTGTCTTCACACAGCTGAAGCTAATGCAGATCCCTACTTGAATGTCATTGACAGAAATGCATGAATTGGGGCACAAAGTTGGACAACAAGTCATCGGTTCATATCCCACATTTAATGCTGTTGTGGTACCCTTGAACAAGGTGCTTCACTCAAATTGCTCCTGTAAATGCCCCGCTGTATAATGGGTCTTCAGGGCATCCTTGTAAATGCAATTTTTTTTCTTAATTGCATTACATTACAAGCTATATGAATAAGCTTGCTCCAAAGAATCTGCTGTAAATTGTCTGATGAAAGACTGTTCGACTTAAATTAAATAGGTTTTGCAGTCTGACCTTCTTTCTGTTTTTGTGTTGGACCTATGCATTTTTTTAACTTTTATAAAGTATAGACTGAAAGTAGAAGCAAATAATCTTATTGAAATTAAACCCTTCAACCCTAAGTAACCTTTAGGTAATTTAATTAATGAATGCTATTGTGCCTTAATGTATGTTCCATGTGTACCAACTAAAAACACTAAAGTATTTATGTAAGATCTTTTGTTGTTTTTTTTTCTCTAAGAACTATGCACTTTTTAATAACTTTCTCTGCTGTTTGTATTTCTTTTTGGTGGAGCAAGTCTCTCATATTGTGTCCATAGCATGTTTTAAGTATTAATCACACCCATCACGTCATTCACTGTTTGCTTTGATATATTGAGATTCAAGGAGAAATTTAAATCACCAGTGTGTTGGATCTTCAAATAGTCATTACATACAAACATTTGTCATCTTATCTGTCTTCTCTTTTGGTTGCTTTTTTCCCTTAACCAGTATCCTTTTACATATAACTGTTTATTATGGTCTGCACTTTATTATCTAAAACATTTAATCTTCTGAATATTTAACATGTGAAAGGTAATGATGGATAAATGAGCATCATATTTTAGGAACTTTTGGAACTAACATACTATACACTCCCATGTAATTCTATAAAGTAAATACATTTGTGGATGAATTTTAAACTTGTATTGATAGTAACACAAGCCCACACATAGCTTAGTACTGCTAAAACACACAGATTCCAAATTCTAGACCTCCTCTGCGATTTGTCTCCCAAATTTCACTCTTTGCCTTTAACCTCACTCCCTCCTCCTCATTTTTTGCCCCTCCCCCCCTCACCTCTTTCCCTCATGCCTCTGCTCTCTCCATCTCTAAACCACACACCACATGCTCAGAAAGTCATCACTAGTTCAGCTTTGTTTTAGGTTAATTTAGGTTAGGTTAATTCACTCTCTCTTTTTAATATTTGGATTATTTGGTCAGACACTTTTGGGTCTGAAGTAATCTTTGTAGATGCATTTTTCAACAATCCCAAACATGAACACGAACAGTCAGTTTTGTCCTACCTTTTAGGATATTTAGCAGCGCATCTGTGTGTGGGCCTGTGTTACCGTGAAAGCACTGGCAACAAACATTTTTTTAGGGACATTTTGTGGGGATGTCCCCAAAATGTAAATGACTTTAAAAAAATAAATAGCATTTTGTTTTAAATTGAAAAGTGCTAAAAATAGGTTTTGTATCTGTTTTCACCCTGTGTGGTATCTCACAGGTTAGCAAATAAAAACAGAAGAATTCAATGGGAAGTCCCCAAACATTCAGATGTACAGTACTTGCACATGTCTGTTTGTAAAAGAAGTGGTAATTCTTATATTTTCCTTCCTGCATAAAGTAAAATGTTAAAGTTGTTCTTTGCATCATTCAAAAATGAACGTGCAGATGCATTTGTTTTAAAATATTGTTTTTTGATAGAAATCCAATGCCTCTAGCAAAATGCCTAATTAAAAAAGAAATAGAAACTGGCTTTAAGAATATGATTGGCATATTCTACACATCATTACTAAAGTCATTAAATTCTACTATGTGATTATTCTTCTGCCAATAAAGTTATGTTTTCAATATTTGAGGTTAAAGAAACTTTTAAATCATGCCAGGTTTAACAACACAGTGAAACACAATAATTTCTTTCTTGTGGCATAATCAAAACATATTCATCATGCTTGTTTTTATTCATCACGTTTTTATGAAGATAATGTTACAACCATGGTATTGTCAGGTCCGACCAGTAGAAATTATATTGGACCCTATGCGAGGTTAGGGTGTAGGGTTGAAGGAAGAGGGAGAATTCAGAAACCAAAATCCAAATCGTTGAGCTAGTCCATAGTCAGAAGGAGGGCTGAGATCCATTATCCAAAAGTTCATTAAGCGCTGGAGAGGGTAAGCGAAGGAACAAGTGGGGCACTGAGAGTATTCCTCAATAGTGAGCATGGTGCGGTTGAAGGGCTTAAGTAGGGAGGAAAGTGGAAGTGGTTGGATAATAGATCAATTGCGGTGAACAGTGCACGTTGGAATGTGGCGGTGAGTGCGTGGTTGCTTGGTGACATTTGATATCTGACATTTACTTTGAAGGTTTTACTTAAAACAAGTGTAATTATTTCAAAATTAATTTAAATTCAATCTAATAAAATATTAAAACATAATATATAATTAGGGTCCTGACTACAACCCTATTCTAAAGCTGTTATTAAATTCTGAAAATTTAGTGAAAATTTATAATCAGTTCACATACAGTTTCTTAATTATTCAGGCCCTTCCTATGGCATGCCATTATATGACATTTGCAAAATACTAATAATGCCATTTTTAATGAAGTCTGAAACTGATGTCTTCTAATGAGTTTTATCCTCATTCTGTTCATAGTATGATTTTCTTTTCATTTCTTATTTGGTTATGGCAAACAATCATAATACAAAATAAGACCTTATCTGAAAGAGTAGCACCAGAATCAGGTATTAGTTTTACAGACCACACAGATCTTTACCTGAAGACCTTTGTGAGATTTGGTGAGTTAGGAGCTTAAATCACTACAAGTCAGATGAAACATAAGGATGATGATTATTTTTTTAATCCCCAGCTTGATAATGTCGATTGCCATTACTTAATAATACTGAATTAGGTGCATGGCATTTGTCTTTTTCATCTCGGGTTGTTCAGCTAACATGCCCTGGCTTGCATTGTGAGGATTCCCTTTGATCTTGCTTTAATTATAGACAGTGAGATCATCGTGTAGAAACAGAAACCTATACTAGGTGGCGTGGCAGACTTCCTGCACATTGTTCTCTCACTTCAATCTAGATTGTAAACACAACAGTGACAAAAACATCCCCAGGAGGCACCCTCATTAAGTTAGGATGTTGTGCCAAGAGCACTTCACAGTTGTGTTTTTGTTTCAGTTGAGAAGAATTACTGATAAAACATTTAGCACTTTCATGAAACCAGAAAATTAGTTACCTGGTATTAAATGTATTATATATGTGGAGCAGTTTACCTGAATATTTTAATGTTTTTTTTTTCTGTGACAGAAAAGGACTACAAAGATAGAAAGACTTTACAATAGCTTAGCAAGAGGATATTATAGTTATAACATCAAACAAGCAAATTCTGCTCATGATGACATCCATAGTGAAGAAGCTCTTCACTTCTGAGTGATACACACAATCATTAAAACATGTAGATTTAAATGAAAAACCGAAACTGTATTGAATAATTGAACACTGAACAAATTAATATTATTTAAGATATTCCAGAATTACTGCTAATCAAGATCAATGGAAACAGTTTTATGTGCAGTAAAGCTATAAGCAAGTGCTATATTCCAAAACAACACAAATCCTATTACTGTATTTGGTCTATTTGCAAATGTGATTTTCTGTTTATGAGAATGATAATTAAAATATAAAAATGTATTTACATTTGAAAACACATTTTAAAATCTATAAATTATACCAATAATAAACTTTAAGGAAACATGTCACATACTCAGACTTATTTATTTTGTATAGTTATGCATATAAATTAAGGTATTATTTGACTCAGTGACAACACCCTGACCATGAGGATGAGAGAGTCAGAAACCCTTCACTACCCCATTAAACAAGAGCTGGGGTTGCACCATGGGTGAGGTGGAAGCAGGCAAAAACACTAATGGCAAGAACATGATAAATGACAATTATCAAGACAGAAGCAGGGAGTTATGACATGTGAAGAAGGAAGGTATCCCCTGCCCTGAATATTTGCTGCTAAGCAGTATTAAAAGATTAATCTGTAAAAGTCTGCCATATTCATTGTAGTCTAAAACAATAATAACTGCATGCATCTTGCACTTTTTATCCCAAAAGTTCCAAATTGTCTTACATAAAGGAGGGGGCTCACCCCACCCACTACTGAATTACTGCACATGCATGGATGATTCATGGCAGCCTTCTACATCAGATTAGGTAGGGAAGTGAAAATTTACTTTAGTTATTCAAGCAGGGAGCTGTGTCAGCAGATATAGGCTGGCAGAGATAAGGAAAAGATAAGAGACCACCTGAAGAAGCTCCACAGCCGAAACATCTTGACTCTTTTCTCTTCCTTTCAGAAAGGAATAAACCTTTACCTGTTCCTTTGCAAACTTTAGTTATGTCGTATTGTGCAAACCCAAAGTGGAATGTTGCCAAAATATCAGAGTTAATGCCTCTAGTATTAGAGACTGAGCCCTTTGGATCTTTCATGACATGGTTCTCATGTTTGAATAACTCATTCAAAGCATGGCACCTACAACACACTGTCACTGTTCACTACAGAGTTTCAGAGTGCCACCTACTGATCCACCAACATCCTGTAAAGCAGTAACCTGGTTTTCCTTTGTTGTCTCCCATCCTGTTACTGACCAAGCCCAGCCTCAATTAGCTACTGAAATGTGATGAGATCAGACTTTCATTACTCAGTATTTTCAAAAAGCATATTCGATCCATATCAGCATTATAAGAATCTACTTTCATGTTTGTTGTCCTTATATATGGTATAATTAAAAATATTTTGTCATAAAATAGTATTCAGAATAAAAAGTAAACACATGAACATATGAAATCCCCCTTTGTTCCAGTGTAGGTAGGACTGTAAATAATTTATTCATGAGTGTTAGGAGGATTCAATATAACTGAACAGGATATTAGAATAACAACTATTGCTTGGAAAATAGTAAACTGACTCACATCATTTCCTCATATGTTGTTAAAGGACAATACAGTCCTCTCAGTCCTCCAAATTTGTTCATATATCTTAACTAATGCAAAATGCAATGAAAAAACAACGAAGGAGCTTTAATCCCAGAACATGAATGTCTTTTTGAACGGTAACAGTGGGGATGGGAAACCTAGCAAATTAACGTGTTGAAGATTTATTTGTTTTGTGTAATAAGGACTGTAAAACAGTAAGAGCTCTGTTGGGCATTGCAGTCCCCTGCCCCTGGGGTACAATTCGACATTGCAGTAAATCAATAGCTCAGGAAGAGGTTTTTATAACCGGAGTTTAACACCACTCTCTAAGTGCTCCAGGTGGCTGGGTCATTTGTTCATTATACTGACTTATCACTATAAACAACTGTAGTCTCATCGGGTAGTACTGGTGTTTAAACAAAAAAATATAGAAAAAAAATCAAGAAAAGCTCTTGTAGGTCAGTGAAGTTTAATAAGACATGCCTGCAGCAGAAAAACTAGAGGGCCTGAAGACTAAATATCACAGTTAATGACCAGACCCCAAGACATGGGCTGTGATAACACCCAGCAGCATGTCCAGATCATTTTCCCTGACCTGGCCTAATAAGAATTCAGGCTTAGATTCAGACTTTCTGTCTTTTTGTGTTATACAGAGAATGAGTGGTGGTTAGAATGGAGCAGATTTTTTCTAAACTCTTTAAAGCACACAGATAAATCAGATTTTTTAGTAAAAGTAATACGACAGAATTCCATTAACCATAGCTATATAGCAATGGTTAAAGGACATAAAGAAAGCCTCCCAACACACTGAGCTTCCCTGCTGAGTGGCAGTGGGACATATGTACTTAAGCTGTTTTTTTCATGTGCTTGTTACACATATTGATTAGACCAGACTGGAAAAAAAGAGTGAACTTTGAAGAGAGGAACATCGTACATATTTTACAGGCTCTGGCAGAAAGGCAAAATCACCTTTGAAATGAGTCATAATTCAAATTGATGTTGTTATGATCACATTAAAACAAAGTATATTGAAGGTACAATCTCCATTGTAAATATCAAAATTCAAACTAACAATGTTTGGAAGAATCAGGGTTCTAAACATACTCATGTTAATGATTGTTTTCATCCGTGTCATAGATCATACAGTGACTCTGCTTTCCGTCATAACATAACAAAGCTTTAATGTTTTAAATGAGAAATTAATTTATGTCACAAGATTAATTTTGTTTTTTTTCACATTTAAAGTTCTTTAAATCTGTATCCTGTTGTGTACAGCATTACAATTACAATTACACTTATTACACTGAGAAAATGAAGATATGTAAAATTTACCAAAATGCTGTAGCCATTAAAAACATAGAAATCAAAAACTAATTTCAATACTGAAGAAAAGTATCTTGCTCTAGTTGCTTGCAACCCAAGTTTGCATTGATAGTTATAATAATCTATTCCCGATGCTATAAAAACCATTATTACTTTGAATAAATCCACTTATTTATATTCTGTGTTTTTAACTATATATCCTAATATTTTATTTACATTTTCATTGCTTGTCTAGAACATATCTGTACTTTATGATTTTGTTATCTACTGTGCATGCAATACTCATTAGTGGCATGGTGGTGCAGAGGTTAGCATAGCTGCATTTCAGCATTAGTCCCTGAAAAAATTCAATTTCTGGGGTACTATCTGTGTGGCATTTGTATGTACTCCCTGAGCTCGCGTGGGATTTTGCCAGGTGTTCTGGTTTCCTCCCTCAGTCTAAAGACATATTGGTAGGTTAAATGGCTTCTGGGAAAACTGGTCCTGTCTAGCACCCGTTGCTTGATGCAATAAGCTGTAGCTCCCCTGCAACCCTGTATTTGATAAAGCAGTTAGAAAATGGAAGGTTGGATGTACTGTAAGACTCATTTTTGTTATATAACAAAAATGTAATCTGTTTCCTATCCATTTACCAGTTATCAATTGTGTGCAATGTGGGAATTAATCTTTTATGAGAAACTTTATTAAAAGCCTTCTGAAAATGATAACACACCATACCTTATGCTCTGTGTATGTCCACTATTGTTGTTCCTTATTTAAATATCAAGTTTTCTAAGCAAGACCTACCTACCTTTTTTAAATTCATACTGACTATCCCCTAGATTCCTATTTCCATATAGATGATTCTTTAGTTTAGTTCTAATTATCATCTCCATAACATTGCTTGTAATAGAAGTAAAACTTATTGGTCTATAATTACTTGGTTAAGTTTTGTCACCTTTTTTATGGATGAGCACTACATTACCAATTTTCCAGTCAATGGGTATTACCTCTGCCTTCAGTGATTCTTGGAAGAGTTTTGTGAATGGCTTATGAATAATTTATTGATTGTCCTTAAGTACAATTGGTAGGATACCATTAGATCTATTAGACTGGAGATTTGCTTAAGTGCCTCCAATATCTATGCCTGTTATATGCTAAGATCTTGCAATATGGAACTCTTTTCTCTCAGTCTGAGACATTTTGTTGATTTCTTCTTAATAAGAGTATTTTCCCGAGTAAAATACTATTTTAGTACATCAGCTATTAGCCTTTCATTGTCTAGAAGTTTACGTCATCCTTTACTGTTACTTTGCTTTCTGAATGATAAACAAAAAAACATTTTATTATTTATTTGAATCTCCATTACAATATTCCTTTATATTTCACTATTGAAATTTCTAATATACTGTATGTTTTTACTTGCGCTTTACACTTTCTGGGCCACTGCTTTTGAGCTCTTCATTTACTTCCTCTTGGGATAAGTATGAGATACATGTGTTCTGCGATTCTAGCAAAATATTATTATTGTGTTGAAATCCATTCCCTACTAACTGCAAATCCATCCTGTCCCATTCTTTTAAGATGTGTCTCATTTCTACATAGTCTGCTTTTCTAGAAGAGCAAACATTTGTTTTAGACCTGCACATTTTCAAAATAAAACATATTATGATCATTTACCTAACACCTGTATTTTCTGTCTTGAATGTTGAGAGACTACAGTAGATCAATACAGGCATACTATCTGGTAGGTTTTCTAACAAACTGGGTGAGGAAATAGTCATCAACTCAACCATGTTTACCATTTTACGTCATTTTCTGCATCCAACATTCCTTTCGGTTTTTCCCAATCTCTTTAAGGAAAGGTGATGTCTTCTATGAAAACCAATTTTCATTACACATGCATTGCTGATTTTCTTATAGAGTTTCGAATTTGAAGGTCTCTAGCATACTCCTAACACTATGCTTTTGTGTATTATTGCTGCAGTAGTCCCATGTGTCCTGTATAAATTCTGTAACACTTGATTCATCTAGGGTAATTTTCTGTGCCTGAATAGTCCTTTTGATGTACAATGCTACACCTCCCCCGCTTCCATCTTTCCTGTTTCTCCAGAACACACTGTATGTACTACTGCTGCATTCTTCAGCATCACTCCCTATTAACTATGTTTCTGTGATTCCAATTTTATCATGTTTTCCTGCTAGTGTACAGTACAAACTTCTCATATATTGAGTACTAGAGAGTCCTAGAATTACCTGAAAAAGGCTCCACAGCCAAAACATTGTGTTTCCTTTCTTCTCTTTTCAGCACGGAACAGACCTTTACTTTTACCTTTGAATTCTGATGTTGCTACCTACTTATTTAATTATCTGGTTCTCTGATATAACAAATACAAAGGATTGTGCACTAATGAAACTACATTGAAAGGTCTAAAACATTGAGGGTTATGCAGAATTTTGTTTTGTAGTATCTAATTGAAAGGAAAAGCAAAATCATGTATATAATCTGGCAGTAATTCACAGCATGGTATTTCCTATTTAAATCGAACAGATAAATGTAAACACCATCTTATGGATGTTTGTCCTATTCCTATTGTAGAGCTGTCAGTACACTGGTCTTTGAGTCCTATATGCCACATCATCACAAGCTGATCCCACAAATAAACAATGAGGCTTTTGTGTGTTAAGCATGGCATTCAGGGAGTAACTGCTACATTCTCAGTTTGCTAGAAAACTATTACTATATGAGCAGTATGAGGACCTACTGTCCTGCTGGAATGTTGCCATGTCAAGATGAGCAATAATGGCAGCAAATGAGGACCAAGACTTGATCAGTGTAGTACCATGCAGTCACTGACTAAATGTTCCTGCCCAGGACATGACACTTGGAACTTCTTATTGATATTGGTGTGGTATCATAATTGATGGTCTCCTAGATCCTATTATATTACTGAAGGGTTGTGTTTGGATGTATTATTTTGCCAAGAATTGCTAGCTCTGAACACCCCAGATGACACACAAAACTATGCAGACTTAGTTCAGGCTCCAACATATTGTTGGCATAAAGACATCATTCTCTTGATAAGACATCATTCTCTTTCTGATTTTTTCTTGATTTACATCAAGTTTAACATTTAACAGGTAAAGTCACCTCATCACCTGTGAGACATGTCTTTTGAGGTATTTCAATGTTTTTTTGTGTTTTTACATTTTTGCAATATATATCACACAAATGGGTGTACAGAATACAATATACTATAGTTGAATGTTTTCTATGTTTTCAAATGAAATCAAGCCAAAAACTGCTATGATAAGGAATATTTAAACTTTTTTGAGTAAATTTAAAAGTCAACATTATAACTGTCATTTTAGCTCATTGTCATACTTTAATTCTTCTATTTAAAAACAAACATATTTTAAAGTTTGTGTTTTGAAAATGGAATGAACAAAAATACCTTAAAATAAAGTATCTTTTTAATACACAATGAAGCACAACTATTTGCACAGTTTTCAGGAGATCTTGTTTTATTTTTTATCTTAATTAAAAAATCTTATTTTTTAGTAAAGCTATTACACTCTGAAGTTCCATAATACACACATTCTATACTCAATTAATAATAATTATTACTTACACTTATATAGCGCTTTTCTGGACACTCCACTCAAAGCGCTTTACAGGTAATGGAGACTCCCCTCCACCACCACCAATGTGCAGCATCAACCTGGATGATGCGACGGCAGCCATAGTGCGCCAGAACGCTCACCACACATCAGCTATCAGTGGGGAGGAGAGCAGAGTAATGAAGCCAATTCATAGATGGGGATTATTAGGAGGCCATGAGTGGTAAGGGCCAATGGGAAACTTGGCCAGGACTCCGGGGTTATAACCCTACTCTTTATGAGAAACACCCTGGGATTTTTAATGACCACAGAGAGTCAGGACCTCAGTTTTACGTCTCATCCAAAGGACGGTGCCTGTTAACAGTATAGTGTCCCCGTCACTATACTGGGGCATTAGGACCCACATGGACTGCAGGGTGAGTGCCCCCTGCTGGCCCCACTAACAACTCTTCCAGCAGCAACCTTAGTTTTTCCCAGGAGGTCTCCATCCAGGTACTGACCAGGCTCACACCTGCTTAGCTTCAGTGGGTTGCCAGTTGTGAGTTGTTTCAGTTGTTTCAGGTAAAAGGAAGACCCCCAAAGCCTTTGTAGTTAATGTTTGGTCAATCAATATATTTTAGTAGTATGCTATACTACTTTCTAAAAAAGTATAAAGTATGTACCTTACCTTAGAAGTACTGTATATATGCAAATACAGAAGTATATATGCAAAAAGAAATGAGTTCACTCTCAAACTCTTTACCTTCAAAGTATTTAATATGCAGCAGAAAAGTTAATATTCTACTAGAGATTTGGGTAATAGTGTTGTGCAAATACACTTAAAGGAATCCTTAGCGAAGGGAATACTTTTATTTTTTTAATATTATGGAGGCACCAGCACAAAAGTAAAGCTGAACTTGTTCTAGTAAACCATTTTCCAATAAAGCAATGCTTTCATTATGACTAAAAAATGCAAATTTGGAAGATAAGCAAAATTGTATCTTTTCTTCATATTACGCCGGGCATTTTTTGCTTCTGTTAAAAACTGTTTTTCTTTAGGAACATACTTTTTTATTTATTTAGTATTACTATTCTGTTTATTTCCTTTTGATGATTTTCTTTGGTTATGACATTTACGTCTCTGGTTTCTTTCAATATATTGGTAATAAAGAGAAAATCCACAAAAATATTTCTTATGAGTTTTCTTTCATAAAGGACAATAGTCTCTGTTTCTTCTTGTTTACAGTATATAGATTCAAACGAAGTTCTTAAGTTTTTTTTTACTTTGAATGACTCAGTCTAGCAGACAATAATATGCTCCAGTATTATGCAAACCATACTCTGATTTAAGATCTGATTACTTACAGAACAGAATACACCTGTTGAGTGTACTCAGGTACCTGAATACAAGTTTTATCTGATCATAAATAATAATAATTTTCCATAATACTAATCCTTTGCACAGAAATCAGATGATTGTCCACCATTCTACTTTGATTTTAAAAAATAACTTGAAGATAGTGGTGTCATTTTATTGCTTTAGCTTTTTCTGTCAGAATACTATGTTTTGGTAATTTATTTAAAATAATTAACTATAAAGAAATACATCTGCTGAATAGTTTTTTTTCTTTTAAATTCAAGAAGAAGGATATTTCTATTGACTTTTTTATAGCAATATACTGTATATTATAGTAAAGTTACAATCTCTTTTTATCACAGCAGCAAATAACACACACATCAGTTAAAATATTTAAAACTTCGATTTATTTAATGAATGTAACAAAATACATTGCATAACAGAGTTAAACCAGATATTTATTTTCTAGTCTACATTATCCATAAAACCTCTTATTGTTCTTTATTATATTGATGTATTTTGTTTGCTCTTCAAATTTGAAATGTAACTGTTTTACTATTTTTAAATGGCTTATTTTTGCCCCATTGCTCTAAATATCATTTTGCCAAATTTAAGTATATGTTTCTCCTGAAAAGCTCTCTCTCTGTTCTTATAATGTTCATAATGTTCACAACTTTTATTTTATAAATAATGCATAACTTATTAACAAATTGGTAAAGATTCACAAACATAGATTTTTATATTTTTCATTGAATGTCAGACTTTCATAATTTAACACCTAGCTTTCTGGATAGACTTTTTACCCTGTTAATAATGATTATATGACTCAAACTGCTGATCAATAAAAAATATCAAATAGGAATAAATATAATGACAAGTCCAAATAATTTCTCAAACAGAATGATTCCAAAACAAAGAAGTTCTTCCTGCAGAGTACAGGTTTCTAAACGAAGGGCCCTGTGTTCATTCATGAAAAAGGAGTTGAGGATGTGTGAGCAATGATTCTGACTATCAAAACATAACATGAAACTTGTAACACAACAATAAAGAAATAGGTGCTAAATGTACAGAAATGTTAAGTTTAAACCTATCATTGGAAATTCTATAGGGTCTTTCTTCACAAGTACAATAAATGAACAGGTAATAGTTTATTTCATTCTGAAAGGAAAAGAAAAGAGACACAATGTTTCGGCTGTGGAGCCTTCTTCAGGTCCTCAACCAAAACATTGTGTTTCTTTTCCTTTCAGGTTGGAGTAAACCTTTACTTGTTCCTTTACAGCCTACGTATGCTGACGCAGCTATAGTACCTACAGTAAATGCTTGCAAGTTAATTTAAAATAATGTGCCAGATCAATCAGCATCAGATGTTTATGTTTTTTATATTTATGTTATGTTTCTGACAAATATAAAAACGTGATAGCAGCATATATTCTGAAATTTGGTAGTGTGTGGGGTATCCTCTCATACTCAGAAGGCATTGCAGACCTTTTAAATCATCCAGAGGTGACATTTGGTCTTTATTGAACTTGGCATTGACTTTTAGTGCACTTTCCATTACCTTGTGTAGGATTTCAGCATTCTACTGTTCCAGAGATTTAGTAATGTTTTTTTTTCATGTCATCATTAATAATTTGAACACCTATTCACTAGCACAAAAGCTCACATCTTCTTGTTCTTGCAGACTTTATGCATATGTTGAATGTATTGTGCACAGTTCAGATCGTTTTTGTTTATCTTTATCTGCTAGCAGTTCCATCCATCCTTCCATATTCTAACCACTTTATCCAGTACAGGCACAAGGGGGAAAACACCCCAGATGGCACTCCAGTCCATTACAGACATAGACACACACTGTGGGAGGAAACTGGAGCACCAGGTTTAAACCCACACAAACATCAGGAGAACACATAAACTCCATGCAGATAGCCCTCCAGGTCTGAATTTGAATCCAGGGCCTCAGCATTGCTCCATTGTGCCAGCCTCTGCTAGCAGTCATCATTTTCAAATCAAATGGTGAATATTTACTTGTCTGGCAGCCTTTGGGATTACAGAAATGTATTCAAGGCTTTGGTATTTTCTTTCCTTACTTAAGTCTCTTCCTTTCACTTATGCTGACTGCAATTCCCAATCAGAATGACCTTCCTGTCAGAAAGAAAATATAATATTGTGGTACCCCACAATATGACACAACTGTCATCCCCCAGGTACCCCAACCAATAGTTCAGATACCTAACTAATATAGACAGAGATAAAATTCACATATAAAATGTGTGTGTATATATATACAAGTGAAATAAAAATGAGACATACAGTATGTTTTTCAACATTTTTACATACTGTTACGTCCCAGTGTGTGTTCTGTGTGTGTTTTTTCTGTTATGTCCACACTGTTGACCCTTGATTGTTCTCCCTTCCCCATTGGCCCACCATTACACCACACTTTCAGTATGACGTCATCATCAATTAGCTCTCAGCCAATCAGAACACATCTTATTCAGCATATAACATGGAGGTTTTCAGCAAGAAGAGGCCTTTCGTTTGACTTTGGTCCCGTTTGGTTCTGGTTATTGCTTCGGCTTCGTTTGTTGGTTTGTTTTGCTTTGTGTGTGTATTTTCGTATAGCTTCGGCTTTGTTGTTTTGTTGGTTTTTTGTTAGTTTCTTTGTACTTTCGTTTGTTTGTGTGTTCATCCTTGTTTTGTCATTACCTTGCCCCAGTGTTACATGTTCAACTTTTGTGTTCTTTTGTACCCTGCTCCTGTTGATTACCCTTATTTGTATTCCTGGTTCACTTGTGTTTTTGTGTGAACTTTTGTATATAAGGTTAGTTTAGGTTGCTGGGTACACTTACACACTTAGTTGATTTTGTATTAGTGCACTAGTTTAGTATGGGTGAGTGCCGTTTGTCTTGTATGGTTTTGGGTAGTCAATGCAGGTTAGCTAGGGTGTTGAAGACGCCGAAGACCGTGTGTTTCGGGTTTTCTTTTGTAGTCAGATTAGCTTTCCCTCACTGTCCTAGCCAGCTCCATTTTTGTTTATTTTCTTTCCTTTGGCACCACTCTAGTTCCTTACCCTTGTTATCACGCTTCCTAGTCCCTCACCAAAACCCACCTGCTTCCAAAAGAATTATCCTAAATGTTACACCCCTTTACCCCTAGACACTTGGGGTCGTAACACATACAGATAGAAAGATAAAATTACTTTGGATGATTCAGAAGGTATGAATTCCAAGCTCATCAGCAAAAATAAACAATTCTTACAGATTCCTTAATGGGGCTAGTCATGCTTATCTTTAATAAAAGAGCTTTTTTACCAATTTGAAATTAAAAAGTCAAACAAAGCTAGTTCAGACAAAGACATACAGTATACACATATAGATCAAGGAATCTAATTTAAAAGAGATCAAGGAATGTTATGATAACATTGTACTATATAACACACCAGTAAGGCCTTGTTTAGAGTATTATACAGTATAAACATTTAGGCACCAAGTTATAAAATATTTTGCTGTTCTGGAATAATTCCAAATGAGAGCAACCAAATACATTCTGGGACTTTTGAGAATATCATTCACTGACAGGCTGAAGGAACTGAAAGTTTTTTAGTCTTGCACAGAGAACACCATAAGGGGATGTGATACAGGTATTCAAAATTCTCAAAGGTACTGCAAAATCAGCCCAGTGTAATTCTTCAGAGTAAACAGTACGGTATGAACCAGGGGTAACATGTGAAAAATATGTGGAAGTGCATTTGTAACCAAAAACAGGAGGCTTTGTAGGAGTATGGAACATGCTTCCTTCAAGACACTGCTGGATGAGAGCATTGGATCAATCAATGCTACTACTAAATGGGCTAGATGAGCTGAATGGCTTTTTCTTATTTATAACCCTTCTAATATTCTTACTGTATGTTCCTATGTGTCCTATCATCAAATGATCTCATTGAAAACATTCCAAAAATTCAAAGTGACTTGACTAACTACAAGTATGCCACATACCAGAAAAACTATAATCCCATAATTTTTATGGTAATAATTTTATACATTATTTCATCATATGTGATACCCAAATCTTGCACAAAAGGTTTTCAGTATGGAAAGAGAACACAGCTCTGAATGTTTTGTTTTCTATTCTGACAGATAGCTCCTTTTGAAAGAAAACAGACAATGTAGGCCTTCACTTTGTTCACTTGGCCAAATGATCTGAGATGCATTTTAATCCAGATTACAGTCCAGCAACAACCCTATGGAGATGTGCCTTTATGGGACTGATTACTGAAGCAGTTTCAAGTTTTTTCTCTACACAGTGATATTTGAAACTCTACTGGTGGATGGTATCTGCTTGCCTTGGAGCAGAAGAAGGAGGAGATCCTCAGAATTAATTAAAGAGATTGTGTCATCTTGAACGGAGTAGAATAAAAAGATGTTTTTTTTTTTCTTTTTTCTTTTTCAATGGATACTAGTTTGTAACAGGCAGTGAGCTCAAATCACTGGATGTGGGGAGCCAGTTCTCAGTCTTTACTATCATGGTACCTCATGGTACAGCTTGGCTGTAAACTTAAACTTGTGTTTCCTTGTTGCAGGTATGTGAGGTACAGTATCTGAAGAGTGGCTGTTTATAGCACACCAGGGAGATATGCAAGAGAACTCCAGGGAAAGTATCCAAACAAGCCAAAAGTCCAAGCTGTTGAACCTAACTGCCAAGGGTTTAACATTGGAAGTTGGAAGACCAACTTCCACTAGATAACTACAAGACAGCCTGAGAAGCTGCTGAGTGGCTGCAGTTTTTTTCTTGTCTTTTGTTCTGCATTCAGAGAAAACATTTTTTAATGGAAACAGTCATCATTATTAAAAGAATTAAGGATTCTATGAAACTGTCACTATTCTTACTTTTTTTCTCTCAACCCATTCATTTCCTAGCTTTAACATAGTGTTTTAATAACATTCCTTTCCTGGTGCAAGTATGTAACTGTTTATGTAGGGAAGATAATATCTACAGTAGGTGTCATGGATGGAGAGTTAAAAACTGTAATCCCAACAAGTCTTTAAACCTGATTTATACTAGTTTCAGTCATCCTAATTTTATCTAGAGGCAAAATGTTTTTGTCTCTGAATACACTTTCAAAATCTGATTTTTGTAGAGAATTTCTATTTTTATTTCTTTAGACTTCACGTCTACAATGGTGTATGAGATTCTTTCTATTATAATTACTATTGCAAAATCTGAAGAAAACAGTGACCTAGACCAAAAAGTTTTGAAACACATCCTATCACCTAAGAAATGTATACCAAAATATAAAATGCCTGAATGTCGCAGTGTACAGTATGCAGGTGTGCTTATAAGTATCATACCATGCTTTTTGATAGAATCAGTCTTTTCTTTACATTATTAATATTGAGCTGCTTCTTTAACAACTAAAGTAGACCTATATCTTGAGCATTATCCCCATGTTTTTTTCTGCCGTGTTGCAAACAGAAAATATGGCATAACAATGTACACCTTCACCGACATATATTTTTATATACTCACCATCATTTAACTGCTCTTGGTTTCACAAGCGCTCCTTATTGTAGCTATCGCCCAATTTCAGAACAAACTTTTATTTGCTTACAGAACCGACAAATCTGACTCAAACAGAATGGAGCATTTATCACAAATGATTTTAGATTTCGTGACCAGTAAGAAATGGGTATATGAACTGGTGCACCTTATGATTCCAGGATGAGGTCCTGATCTCCATGATTTCTAACCAGGAATAAGCAATTTTCTTACTGGATGGAACATTTATGACTGATTTTTGTTAGAAACGTTTAGCATAATGTATCAAGAAAGAAATTCCATGCGTTTGACACAGACATCACACAAGTTGACATCAATGACAAGCAACAGGATCAATGTTAAACCTTTGCTCTATTTTCTGCGACATATCTGTAAGTTGTAATACAGTTTAAAAAACAATAGCCTATTAAACGATTGTCGCTGTCATTATTTCTTTTTCTAATTTAGAACTGACAGCAGAACAAAGATGACAGTTGTGTCAAATAAATCAATACATCATACATCATCTAAACATGCATCCCATGATAAGTTATTTATTGCAGTAAAAAGGAAAGCATGTACAATACACATATATACGGATATGTAATGTGATCTAGACACCATGCAAATATACATTACATTTACAGAAGTGCTCATATGCAATTTTCAATGCAATGTCAAACAGGAATATTTCATTCAAAAGTGATGAAGACTTGATTGAAAGTTTTGTCATATTGAACTCAGCTTCATACTGTATATGTAAAGGAACAAAGCAGAACCAAAACCAAAACAAACAGATTTAATATCTAAAACATATCATAAGTTTTAGAGTTACAAAACAGGTTCTTAAAATCTGTTTTACCTAAAAGCTAATAAGTTATATATAAACCTATTTTTGTGCCACCGATGAGCTAATGATTTCAGTGAGTATAAAAACAAAACAAAAAATGATTAAATGTACTATCACATATTTAGTAGCTTATTACTTTAGTAACTTACTTTCAGTACAAGACAATTCTGGAAATAGCTATCAACAGACTAGTACTGGATGCAAAAGAATGGTTAATTACTTCCTTAAGCGTTCTTAAATGCATGGAAAAATACTAAATTAATAATTGGACAATTATTAAATATATTGGTTTAGTGCAATCAATCAGATCACAGCTACTAACAAAGCAATTACATCCAATTATTATATGTAATTACACATAATAAAGGCATGATGAAGAATAATACATTTTTGGATGCCTTGTAGTTGTATGTTTGTATTTACTCAGCTCATTTTTCTTCTTAAATTTAATCTATTCTTGTTTGAAATCTTACAAAAATCTTTGCCGTGTATCCCTTGTTAAAGCTATACTTTAACTGTTCATTAAAATTAATTATGCCTTTATGTAACCAGTGTCAAAAAGTGCAAAGTAACACGCAATTCAATTGCTTTTTAATGAGAATGTGTTTTTTTTTAACTAAGGTATTTATGCAGCTTTGATTAGTGTAATTTTAACAATGTCTCCCTTTGGTGTGGATGCAAACAAGGATACATTTTTTTATACATTTAATTAAAGTTTGTAGTTCTGTGTAGAATCTGAAAGCTATAACTGCAAGAAAAAAAGTAAACTATTTAAGTATTACAGCCTGTGGATGAAGGTTCTGTCATATAATCATTAATAATTAATAATAATTCCTTAAACTTATATAGTGCTTATAAGTCCCCAGGTAATGGGAACTCCCCTCCACCACCACCAATGTGCAGCCCCACTTGGATGATGTGACAGCTGCCAAAGTACCCCAGTACACTCCCCACACACCAGCTCTCAGTGGGGAGGAGAACAGAGTGAAGAAACTAAATCATAGGTGGGGATTATTAGGAGGCCATGACTGGAAAGGGCCAGGGGAAATTTTGGACAGAATGTCGGGGTAACAACCTTTGTGTAGATTTAGTATACCCCAGAAATACTTTACTAATTAATTTTATCTCTAAGTATTATTTAATAATAATAATTATAATAATTGCTTACACTTATATAGCACTTTTCTGGACACTCCACTCAAAGCGCTTTACAGGTAATGGGGACTCCCCTCCACAACCAGCAATGTGCAGCCCCACCTGGATGATGTGACGGCAGCCATAGTGCGCCAGAACGCTCCCGACACACCAGCTCTCAGTGGGGAGGAGAGCACAGTGATGATTTCCACCATTTCATAGATGGGGATTATTAGGAGGCCATGACTGGTAAAGGCCAATGGGAATTTTGGCCAGGATACCGGGGTTACACGAGTGGAGTGTCCAGAAAAGCGCTATGTAAGTGTAAGCAATTATTATTAGTATTATTTGGTACTGCATTTGCATGTTTTTCCTGTGGCTGTGTGGGTTTTCCAGGTGTTACCTGTTGCTGGGCTAAGATGGATCTTAACTGGAGTAAAAATAGTGGACCAGTCTTGTCTTTCTTAAAGATCTGTTTTCTGATTTATTTCAAACTTCTTTTTAGATCATTTAATGGCAAAGTATACATACAATACTCTCACATTATATAATTTTATTGAAAGCTATTGACTTGTGTAATTGTCAATCAACATGTTCAGTCAATATTTAATAAACTTATTCCAAAATGTTCATTACTGGGCTTAGAACTACAGAGGAACAATGAAACAAGTGTAATAAACGCATTCACTTAATTTTCTTTCTTAAGTTTGATTATTATTTACAGTACCTCTCTATCTCCATCTGTCTTACAGAATATTAATTGAAATCAGAAGGAAAACCTAATAAGTAAATAAAAGTCCATACATTTTTTAAAAGTATTCTAAAACTGATCAAGTAAATGCTTGACATCACTTTGTTGTTGTATGTACTCTGATAAGTTTAAATTTGATTTTGTGCTCTAAATATTCAATATCTGTATTTAAAATACTCTTATCCCATGAAATTCCATGTTTTTGGCATTAATTTTCCATTACATTTTTTGCAACTTTGAGAATATGAACAAGCATCAAAATATAGTGTCCTTAAAGGCAAACGTTTTCTTTATCTGATAATGTGAGTGTAAGAATGGCTTGTATAGGTCGACACTAATTCAAAAGAAAAAGATAACAAAAAGCTCTTTTCATGTTGATTTTACTTGGTCTATTTGCCAATCTTTGATGTACTGTAATTTTGGAAAACTTACATTGCATTTTTCATTCGTAAGTTTATGTGATTTGTGCAAAAATTATTGTCTGACATCAATGTGCATTAGAATTGGAGACATTCCAGGTTTCTGGATAATATGAGGTTATGGAACACATGATTGTGTTTGCTTTGCCAAGTTTTTTTTAAACATGTGATGTGTTTTTTATTGTAGCAACTAACATTTTTAGTTTCTCTTACTCATAAAAACAATTTGCTGAAATGTTTAACAGGCAGCGAGTTAAGATTAACTTTTGTTATACAAAATACTTCAAGTGCTTTTATACTCTCTTTGTTAGTAATGACCTTTAAGAGAAATATCTTATAAAGGAACTTTAGTCAAATGCAACAGCATTTTTTTGGAAAAAAAAAAAGCTAACCTCTCAAAACTTAAATTGTAGCTGCTATTTGAGACTGAACATTTCCTGAAGGTTTATATTAGATATCCTTTATTTTATTTACTATATAAATGGTTAAATTAAATCTACTGTATCCCAAAATTCAAAAGCTTTAAAGTCCCATTGAAAGGTACTGGATCAATTAATTGGCTATGATATTTGAACTCATTATACAGCTACACAAATTATTATTATTGCTTTATATAGTCACATAACTGAGTGAAAGTCTTAATGATATTGATATATAAAGATATCCAAGCACTTTCTTTGACAAATTTCATTTGTAAAAGGCACAATTTGGCCAAAATGTTAATCCTTTTCAATAAAAAGCACTGGTTCATACAGTAAATTGTCTTAATCATATGTTGGAAACACTAGTACCTCTGACAAATTAAAAATAGTCAGTCATTTGTATTGTGAATGTGAGGTTTTGAGAGAGATTATAATTAATCAATCATTATGAAACTAAAAAAAATGTTATATTGTTGTTTTGCACAGATACAGTACAAACCCAAAAATGAGCACTCCAACAATAAACATGTAACATATTCATCTTACACAGAACACTTTACTGTGTTTATATTTGAAAATAAATTAAAATATCATATTTCTGTATCTGAGATGTGTAAACAGATTTCTTCAGTTAATTTAAAAGCAACACTAATTAAATGTGTTGTTTATGATACCAGCAAATCTGACATTTACAATAAAATGCTTGTAAAAAATGTTGGTTCACTGGAGGTCACCAAAGAAAAAATCAATAGACTAAATCAATTGTAAAAAATACATCTCTTACAGGTTTTGTATTTGTTTTTGGTGTTTGAAGTTGACGGAGAGGTATAAAATGAATGGGTGTTATCATACTGTATTGGATTAAAAAATATGTGGAATGGGCTGAAAATAGTGTCCTCATAAAATTAGCGAAAAGAAACACTGACATTGTTATTGTGTACCGACTCTATTGTAACTCTATTTTAAGATTATCAGTGTAAATTTTGAAAACTTAAAAACTTTAAATGTTAAGAATGTTTTTCAGTTTCATTATAAAAACAATCAATTGATTAAGTAATGTTTTATGGTACATACAGTAGGAACATGCAAAATTCTTCTTTGTAGTTTTGAAAGATATAGTTTTCTTACATACTGTATAAAGATCATAGGTTGATAATGAAAATCGTTAAGTGACATAATTTAAAAAAACACTTTTACACAGCAGGTGATTAATTGATGACAAGATGTACTTATAGTATATTGGTCTTTCACTGTTATATTACTGTGAAAGTATATTGTGATTGTGTTAGGAACACATTATTTATACCAGGTATGAAACTAGTGACCAAAAGTCTAGGCTATGGGCCAGTGTTGGTTAATTAAAAATTGGTTTTCCTTGTACTCTGGGTGTTGCAAAGGACTCTGATGTGAGACCTTCACATTAATGGAATTTACGTGTCGCATCTTGGTCAGATTATTCACCATGACCTAGATGGATTAAGATCTGTATTATCTGCTGAGATCTTTTTGCAGACCAAAAAAGATGCTAATACTGCTGGATATGCACTTTACAAGTGTTTGATATTCAGATATAAATGCCTCTTGTGCAAGCTGTTAGAAGGCTAAAGCTAAGCTCATTGGCTCCCATGCTCAAGTTTGGAAAGCTGCAGTGTCATAGTTGATGGTGAAATCAAACTATTGATTAAATTACAAAACTGTAGTGTTACTTTTCATTTTCATCCTTTCCTTTGAAGATCATGTTCTGAACGTCACAAATATATTTTTCTTCCAACATTTCTTGATTAAGATCCTTGTTTTGCCTGCCTGATGCTAAAATATCAAAATGCACCTTTAAATTTATTGGGATTAGAGTACTGCTATTTTTAAGACACAAAACAAACTTTTTTTTTCAGCAACCTCATTTAATCTTAGGTAAACGTGTCCTGCATTTACGTTGCTGAAATTTTGACGTTTGGGGAATGTGCTAGTGCAGTAAGGGTAAAAAATATTTATCCATTCCCCATTTTCCCACTTAGTATTTCAGAGCACTGAAGTGAAGTAGATTACAGTACTTACAGTAAATAAGTAAATAAGTAAAAATGTACAGTACTTACAGTAAAAAATTAAAGGACTTTAGGATTATTCTGGATGAAAAGTGCTATATAAATGCAATGAATTATCATTGTTATTGCTGCATTCTTTATATAATGTTTGAAAACTTTACTGAAATAAGTGATCTATTGTATCAATAGAAAATATATTATTTTGTATCATATAATATAATATATTTATATAATGTAGTACATAATTTGTTTTGTTAATTAAGGATGTACAGCCTATAAAATTACCTTTTCTAAAAAAACACAGGAAAGAATTGCTTAATTTCTTCATTGATTTCATTTCTAGTTTTAAGAACAGTACTGTTTTTTGCACAGAGCCAAAGTGTGTTCAGTGCCAGGAGATAATTACTTATTATACCGTATAAAATGCAGGTATTCGTTTCAGTATTTTTAAAGGAAAGAAAACCATGCAATGATGTTCTAATGTTCAGGTCAGCCGAAGCCAGGTATGCCATGTTGTATCAAACCCATCTGTATTCTCTGTAATTTACAGGGACAGTTTGGCCTGTGAGAACTATCACAGGAAACTTGACTTTATTCCAAAAAAAGGAACGATAATGTCTTCCAGATGACGACTCTCTGGTAATCCTGAAAGTCCTGAAATAAGAAAAAAAGAAAATTGTCGTAAAAATTTTGATTACATGTCACAGTAATTCACATACCCTAATCAAGCCAATTTGGTTTGTGGCCAATATGACTTTTTATGGAGACCACAAGCTTTGCTGCCTCTCTTTCAGAGCTAATGGCTGTGTGAGTGACAGCTGCTATCGTCAAGCTCAGCAAGACACCTTGGCCTCCAGCTTCCCACAGCGTTAGAGCCATCCTCCTTCCCCTGACACCCTGCTGGGCCTTGTGAAACAAGAAAAGCCTACAACTCAGGGGACAGAAAAGTTCAGCAGAGGAGTGCTCCCAGGGCACTGAATGCTATGCAGCTCAATTTTACCATGGCAGCAGTATGTATTGTGAACTGTCTCCCATTCGTCTTCAGCTAGACTAAGAAATAATGAGCTGATGGACTGCGATCTTTGTTTGCTTTTTTTTGTGCATCAGCAATTCTCTGCAGGCTTGTTTCAGTCTCAAACTGTAAAGTAAAAACAGCTGATTTTGAAAGTCATTGTTCACAGGCTTAGGAGTTGATCTTCAGCTAATTTCTGTTTCAATTAAAATAGGATTAGAGTTTGGAAAGTACTGAAACATACAGTATGCTGTAAATCAGGTGCACAAAGTTATGTGTAATTTTTATTTTATAGAATTTGTGATTAGAGCAATTATCAAATAATATTTAGCTAGGTGGCTGTTGCACTTCAGTGGTAGATCCATCATACTTGTAGTTTTTTAAAAACTAATGAAAAGTGAAACATTTCCAAAAGCAAATACAATATTAGTTTACACTGGCCTTTAGTCAGAGACCACGGATCACATTTTACCAGCAACTTGTTCAATTAAAGAGCTGGAAGCACAACTGGGCCAAAAACTAGAAGTTACTGTACCTCTTTCTGGAACCAGAACAGGGTGAGAGCTGTTTTTGTAATGAATTTTTTCTGCTTTAATTGCGTGCCCCAGGTACAGTCATAGCTATGTTTCAGCAGAGGCCACTCTAACAATGATTAATTCCAGATAGACCTAACAAAGATAACTAAAAATTTTGTACAGTCATAATTTCTTAATCATTTACATTTTTTGAATGTGTATTTGGTTTCAATTCAGTTTGTTTTCAAATACTGGAAAACTTGTAGTAATTCATCAAGCAAAAACATTGCTGCAAGAAATGTTTAGCAGCAATTCATTATCTGTGTTACAGTTGCACTTCTGCTTTCCTGCAAATTTCTTGTTAATAAGAACAGCTGTTGATTATCCTCAGTAATCAAACACCTCAGCGATCATCTAGGTTACTTCTGGTGGGAACACATGAGGAGTCTTCTTTTGGCCTAACCAGGGATCCTCTTAAGAGAGTAAAACCCATGTTTGTCAGTAGAATAAAAAACATGTCGTGAAAGGACCAAAATCCAAGTTATTAGCAACTACAGTGAATGTAAATATTCAGCCACATATTTTAATGTTACACAAATGATTCCTTCCAGAAAGAGTCGAATAAACTGAGAAGATGTAAACCTAACACCCCAATCTTTAGTGACACTGAAATAATGCAAAAGCAATAGACATCTAGTTTGCTTTGAAGTTCTTTTATGTGGAGATAGGTAGACGACCCCAGTTTAGTGCCTGCTACAAAAATGCTTTTTCATTCATTAAGTTTTAAATTGTAAATTATTATGGTGATCATTGAGGGACATGATTGTGAGGTGTGGAGTAGGCTAATAATAAATCATAAATAATAAAAAGATAAATAGTGAGGTGCCAAGCCATGTAGAACCTTATATGTGAGCATGAGGATTTTGAAGTTGACTCAAAACCTAATGGGAAGCCAGTGCAAAGACTCCAAGACAAGTGTAATGCTGAATTCTGAACATATTATAGTTTGGTCAATGTGGATTTAGATGCCCCAGCGCATAGGTACTATAATAATCAATTCAAAAAAGACAAATTTATTATTGACCAGCTTTTCTGATACAGTTAAAGACCACAAAGAACATTATCTGGCATATGTTCTCTGATGAAAGAATGGTAGTTTTACAATATTTTGAACATAAGGGTCAAAAGTCAAGTCAGGATTGAATATCACCCCTAAAATCTTAAATTTTGACTGAAATTCAAGCACATTTCCATCCACAGATAGGGTTACCGCACTAGCTTTATGTAAGTGATGGGAGGTGCCAAGTAGCATAATCTCAGTCCTGCCACTGTAAATTGATACATTATCCTTAAAAAAAACATATTGTAAAATTAAAGAAACAGTCACACAATTTTTATCACAAATACATTCTACGCTTTTCATAATATATTAAGAAGATTAGACAAGTTTATAGTTCTTGTTATAACTGTTTTCCAAACTTTGATAGATTATTTACATATCCTGCAGTAAATGTATGATAACACTCTAATTTTAGATTGCATGTTAAAGTAGTGTTTCTGTAACTTCAATTCTAAAGGCTGACCAATCCCAAGCCCTTTTTTTAAATTGGGTTTAGCTCTTATGGGATTTGTTTAGTGAAAAAGTTCTGATAAATTTCTAAAACTATTTTAAAGGAGCATGCTTAATAGTTAATGTTAGAACTACTGTAACTTATGAAGATAGGTACATTTCTTTACAATTGGGGATTAATGATCTTTTGTTACAGTCACAATTGACAATAATTGAGTTTTTCTACTATGGTTGTTGAAAAGGCTTAATCTATAAATTCTTGAAATTGCTCCTAAAAATAAAATACATTTATTAACAACTTATTTCATTAAAAAAAACATTAATTGAAATATAACCATGTCACTTACATCAATGTTACATCATAAAAGAGAGTTGAGTTCAAGTTTATTGTCATATGTACCTGAGTACAATGAAATGCTTACCTGTTTTCCTCACATGAACAATGACATAACAGATGTCATAATATTGACACAGAAAATTACATACTGTAAGTTGCATCACAATTTTTGTAACAAAGAAGAGGAAAGAAGCAATAATTTTAACCAGCATTTAAATAGTAGCTGTGTGCAAATCTCAGCAGTGGCACTGTTTTCAGTTCAGTACAGTATAAGTGGTAGCAGTGTTATAAGTTCAGTGTGAAACAGAGGGGTGTACGTGGGGGTAGGAGGATTTAAGAAACATTAAAAAAACTAAAGTTTGAAACTTTCAGTACATCAGCAGACAATAACAACTGTACTGAAGCAAGAAAAGTTTATGCCGCACTTAACAGAGGATTACAAATCAATGAAATGTCTTCTACAGTGGTGGTTTAGACATCTTTCTGTGCGGGAGTTACAGAGAGTTCAGCACCCAGATGTTCTCACCAGTGCGGATCAGGAAAATCTTTAAGAAACGCATAACAGTTGATCTTTATACAGAGACTGTAGCTCCTTTTGTGTAGCTGTCTGCAGATTGAAGACGTTTCCCACAAATGTCACCATTGCTCTACATTTAGTGTGACCTGCAACTCTAGTACTATGACCTCTGACTCAGGGTTTACAGCTCCTGTAAAAAATAAAAACTCTTGGGAAAATCAATCCTCTTCCTCCGTAAGGAAACTCATTAATTGTTTAGCTTGTGTTTGTTTAAATATCCACATTAACTAGTGTTAATGTGGATATTTACTTCTCTCAAATATTGTTTTAAATATTCATTAGAAGTTTGTTTTTATATAATAGGACAGGAGATGTAGGCATGCCTTTGGATTATCACTTACGAAAGGAAACAATATGGAGGCTTAAAAAAGATTTTAATTATTTAATAATAGTGGATCAACAAAATGTTTCAACAAAGTCTGTAATGTGAAAAGATGCTAATGTTTCACGGCTGGTATTTTGACCATGGTAATTAAAGATTAACTGACAATGTAATACATATTGATAATAATAAGTCATATATCAATATAGATATAGGTAGATAAGACTTTATTGATCCCAAAGGGAAATTGATGTGTTACAGAAGTCCAGCCCAAGACAAGCAAAAAAAAAATACATCAGAATAGACAAAAAATTAGAATACGTACAGTAATACAAAATACATAAAAAATAAATAAATAAAAATACATAGGTGTGTGCAAAATATGATCATAGTCACTGTAAAAACAATAGAATATATGCAAAATGTGCATAGGTATATACAGATTGAGTGTCCAAAGAATACAAGGGAGCAACATGCTGCCCATAGACAAGCAAATGAAGGGCTAACAGTCCTAGCCTAGGGCAGTGTTATACACCCTGACAGCCGCCGGGAGGAAAGACCTGCGGAAACGTTCCCTTGAACACCGTAGCTGGAGCAGTCTGTTGCTAAAAGTGCTCCACTGCCCAATAACAGTCCCAAGAAGCAGATGAGAGGCGTTGTTCATGATGGCTGTGAGCTTGGTCAGCATTCTCCTCTCAGCCACCATCTCCAGGGGGTGAAGGCTCAGCCCCAACACAGAGCCAGATATACAGCAGATTGAGGGTTATGACACTAATTTAAGATTATTCAGGGATTTAGTGGCTCTTAAAATAAAACTTGATTCAATAATTATCAAATTTGGCTAATTTTTTTGGCTTTTTGTGAGATTAAATTTTAAACTCACAACTTATAATTTATTTTGATAATGAAATATCAATATAATAATAGATATAGTTGATATAGTTGAGTAGATTAAACTGTTCTTTTGTTTACTTGTTGGTTGGTGTTTAAAAGTTTATGAATGATTTGTAAAATTTGTACTGTACAATTTTTACAAATCTTTGTATTTATTGCAGGAACTGTAAAAATGTTATCATTTCACACATAAACTGGCACAGCTGTCAGGCTCTAACCAAAAATTCAACTAAAAAGCTGCAGCTAGACATTTTTGTCAAAACATTTGACAGCTTTAATCAAAATTGCAACGAAACTCACTAAGAATTCTGGGTGATTAAAATGTGCACATTACTTTAAAATTCCTGGTCTTCCACTTACATAACAGAAAAGTATTGGGAAGTTTTGCTTTAAATATCATCTTGCCTGCCTTTGACAAAACTGACTAAAATATTGCTCATTTTAAGCAGTATGTATTCTGGTTCTTTCACTCATATTGTGAAAGTCTGAGTAAGACACCAGACTAAAAGGGATAACTCACATGGCTGGCCAGCTGAGTCATGGCCAATTCCTTCTATGTTGAAACCACAAGACACAAAGTTACAGTGTTCATTCCCCACCGTCTGCTTTTCTCTAGACAAAAACAGTGACTAGATGTGCAGGCAGATGGTACTAAGAAGAACTGGGTTAGGGAATTAAGCTGTACTTACACGAAACTATAGAACATTGGCTCTGAATTACAATATAACAATAGATTTCTTTGTAGTGAAGCACAACTTCAAGAAAAGAGGAACAATTGGGTGAGACTAAATTAAGTAAATTGTAAAAGAGCGCAACATTGGGCATCTGCAGTATGTACTACCAAGGAAATACAAAAGAAAATTACAGTACACGCTGGATTCCTTATTCATTCGGCAAACAAAACCTTTATAGAAATAGACAGCATTTTAGATAGGGTGGTAAAACATGATACAATAAGATATTATGTTCTACCAGAGTGCCATGAAACCATGAAACTGACAAAAATATTTTGGGATAAAGAAAAGAACTGCAACACTTTATGGTGCACATCAATAAAGAAATCTAACCATTCAGCTCTAAATTAGAGAAGCAAATAAAGACAACCCATGTACTGTATTAAAGATACTATCAGATATTAAGTGTCAAAGGCAATAAATTGGCCATGAAGAAGGAAATTGGGACAACTTTGGAGGAAGTTGAGTTATTTATAACATCTATGTATCTATTTCTCATAAAAGAAGAAATAGAAAATAGAGAACTTTCCAAAAAAGAAAATGAAACAGACTATGAAACGTGAAAACATCCAGAGATGTTGCAAGGTGAGAAAAACAGGATCTGACAGTGGTTTTAGTTTAAAATCCTAAACTGTGTTGCCCCTAACCAACAACATTTAATTAATAGTTTACTATTTTAAATTCTGATATTCTCTTTACCTTCACAGAAATATGGTACTGCATGACATTATCTTCCAAATATCTATCTACATTGAAAATCTGCCAAGGTCTTTATCCACACACATTATTTTTATTGTTGTATCTTAAAAGCATCAGCTGTTTGGTGCCTCTTCACTTATGGCAATGTTATGCAGCTATACCCAATGCTAAAATCTATCACACCAACTCAGTTGGCCTTAAATTCTTCCACATTACCAGCCCTTGAAAAATCCTTCTTCAAATGTATATATGCACAGCTGAAGAATCATTTGTATATAAACTCATAGCCTAAGAATGAGTGATCCGTAGTAATAAACTCTGTGGCACTGATTTTGATCTTTAGTGCAAACACAATGTAACCCTTCTATATCAACTATTATTATAAGCCTAGATCTGCTCATGAGACACATCTAATTTTACTTACCTAGATTAAGGTGCAATATTTTTTCAGTACTGGCTATTTAAGATTTTGTTAAATACTTGGAACTCATGTTGTTTTAATTTAGGAAGGAAAACATTGTTATTCTACACTTGACACTCAAAATGGAATCATACATGCAGATACAGAATCCATGAGCTCTGTGTGTTGTTGTGTGGGGAGCTAAAAGCAGTGGGTCTGTTCTGTTCTGTATGTATGTACACTGTTCAGAGTGTATGTGCTATAAAACTAGTATGATTAAGTGTCACCCTAGAGCATTATAGAAGCATAGGTATAAATTATTCAGGAATGCTACAGCTAAACAGCTCAAGTCAAAGCACACTATACTAGGGAGAGATTGCAATTGTATTCATGGAATTTCTTGCATCTGCTTAAAATGTCCGTGAGATTCAAAACATTAAAAAACCTTCACTGACTTACGGAGCAAAAATGTAAGTTTCTCAAGAAGGGACATTGAAAATTAAACTCAAGAAAAGTTCTTGAGAAAAGTCTCCCAAGAAGATGCATAATCCCAAATATTATGATGTTTTTCAGAAAATTAAAATGTGCTGAATACAAAGTATAAAAACAGGTGGTACCCTATTTAAAACAAAATGAAAACAATAAAGACAGTCTATTCTCTAAAGGTCATTTCTATTCTTGTTCCATATTAAGCAGACACATGAAACCATAGCATAAGAGTACATTGTTGTCTGCATCATTGAACTCAACCTTTTCTGGTGGATAAAGTGACATTATTGTAAGGGTTCAAAGGAAAGAATTACTAATTGTTATAATGTAATTGACTCTATATCCTACACAGAACATTCATCTATGATGAATGATTTTAATATTTATTTGCTGTATATTGAAATCAAATTTTTAATTTAAATAATCATATAAAATCTGAATAAAATATCAGTGCATGACTTGCTTTTTGCAATCTGGCAGTACAACCCCAAATGCATCACACTGTTGGTCTATTTGCCTATTTTGTAAACAATGAAAACTAGTTTCAGAATATAAAATACTACAGTATGTAAACAAATATTATATTTTCTATTGCAAAACTGAGAAAATCATATCACTTCCAATGAATGAATAATGCAGTTTATCACTGTCTGCCTAAACATTTACTAATGGCAATTATCATTTGTCTGCCTAGAACAAGTATACAATACACTACAACAGTTAAGAGCTAACAACCACCAGTGTAATCTGAAAGCAGTTTACTGTTGAATCCCAGGTTAATTCCATTTATTATGCTGTTGAATGTATTCCACATGAACAGTGTTATTTATTTGTTCATTTTTCCTAGTAAAAACCCTCCATGTGGGTAATTTTTCATGCATGCATGATTTGGTAAATGTGACTGCTTAGTGAAAGAACTCCCTTCTTCAAATTACTAAAACCATATTCTAATGAGAAACAAGACATTTCAGTGAGGTAGAACAGTTACTGTATATACATTCTTAATATAATTCTTATTCTGATGATTCTTTGCAGCCTTTGAATGCTGACGCAGCTACCTACTTGAATTTATTCTAAAGATGTTGATTCCCCCCGAGTTCAACTTTCTCTTCATCTGTAACTGCAAGTTGCTTCAGTGACAGATAGAAATCTGGAGATAGCCTGTTCTTTAAGGCTGTGATGTTTCCTGAACTGGGCATTCTAAACTAATGGTTCTCAAACTTTTTGGACCAAGTACCACCCCTGATCAAACCAAAGCATCCAAGTACCACCTATTAGTCATTTTCTTATAGGATACCCAGAAAATCTCAATGACCAACGCGAGCACGCGTGTGCGCAAACACTCACATACACATATAATAAATATTATAATAATAAATTGTATTTGATATAGCGCTTTTATAGGTGGCTTCTCAAAGCGCTTTACAGAATGACAACAGGACCAACAACAATTAAAAATAAACCATAAAAAAGCACCATTTCAGTGAGAGGTGTGAGCCTGTTTAGTCGAGCAAAGCAGATATAAATTCATTGGTCGAGCCTTGATGCAATTCACAACAGAGTCTAACGGATTTTAAATCGTCAGGCATTTTTGGACACCAAAGGCCTCGCGGTGGATGCTGCAGTGTGTCCACTTAATATCTGGAGCAACCTCTCTAATTCGTGCAACTACAACGCTGTGTCGGGTTGTCATTGCTCTAGAACCCCCTGTACAAACAAAAGATGCATTTTATCCAGTCGATGCCATTCTCTTCGATAAATTAATTCAGAAGTTGAAATATGTGCTCTCCTGTAGTTCCTGTTGGTAGCAGCTTACAGAACAGAAAGTCCTTATGGGACATACTCTCAAACTCGTATCTAACATAAACGAGCAAATTGGCCAAATCAACGACATCTACAGACTTATTTAATTGCACTGAAAAGCATCTGCTCATCTTAACACGCTCTATCAGTGTACTTTTGATATCATCCGCCATATCAATAATTCTATGTGTGACTGTGTCTTTTGGAGGGGGCAGCAGGTCGAGCTGTTTAGCAGCTTTTTCTCCACACATAACACGTGTCAGCATTTTGCCAACTCTCGGTGTATTTTTCTCAAATTAACCTAGAACAGTTCTTAAATATTTTCTGTTAGACAATGTATGAAAGCAATACAAAATTCACATGGGATATAAGACTATAAAACTAAAAGTGTAGGACTTACAGTAAATCTAGTGATGTTACATTGAAATTGCACAATTCTCTGGTAAGACCACATTTAAAATATTGTGCATTGTTTAGTCACCAAATTACAAAAGAATATTTCTTCTCTATAATTCAGTGCAGAGATTTTCAATAATTCTATGTGTGACTGTGTCTTTTGGAGGGGGCAGCAGGTCGAGCTGTTTAGCAGCTTTTTCTCCACACATAACACGTGTCAGCATTTTGCCAACGGTAAAGTTCTTCACAATGTGGGGCTTACTTGCTTTAGCAATCCACAAGCTTGCATTTTCCCCGTTTTCGTTTCAGTAGTCTGTCTCAGAAGTTAAAAGAAGTTTTTATTTCATGCACATGGTAGAGAAACACAGAGACTCTCGGTGTATTTTTCTCAAATTAACCTAGAACAGTTCTTAAATATTTTCTGTTATCTATCATGCTTTCCTGTGCTCACAAGATTGCCAGCATTCATAGTACGCATTTCTATGCTTTCCGGTGCTTACAAAATTAGCATTGTTCCAAAATCACGCACATTCTCCTACCTCCCTATTTTCTGGAGAAAACTTTTTTTAAATACAATTGGTCACTTACGTTTGTAGCATGCATTCCTATAGAATGGTATAGAATTACATAATAGATCTTGTGTCCACTAAAGTATTAGCGCACGCTGTATCGTAGTATGTAGACTGCATATTTGACACAAACTAATTTTATTAAAATAGAAAATATGAAAACCCGTCCCAATTTTTCAGTGCGCACCACAAAGTTCCAGGGTCATATGACATACCACCTGGCGGCACTCCTCGTACCACTTACTGTATACCATAGTTTGAGACAATGTATGAAAGCAATACAAAATTCACATGGGATATAAGACTATAAAACTAAAAGTGTAGGACTTACAGTAAATCTAGTGATGTTACATTGAAATTGCACAATTCTCTGGTAAGACCACATTTTAAATATTGTGCATTGTTTAGTCACCAAATTACAAAAGAATATTTCTTCTCTATAATTCAGTGCAGAGATTTTCAACCAGATACATTCTGGGTCTTAAAAGAATTTCTTACACTGACGAGTTGAAGATCTGAAAAAACAACAAGGAGATCTAATACTACTGCAAAGCTTCAAAGGCATAGGCTAAGTCCATCACATGTGCTTCTTTAGAATCACAAGTGAAACACAAACCAGAGGATACCAATGGGAAGTATGTCTAAGAGCATTTAACCCTAAAAATATGAAGCACTTAGTGCTTATACAACGAAGTCACTCAAGAGTATCACAGTCAGTCACTGATGATTAATTAATCAAGACAGTCAAAAAGGTTTAACTACAGTAAAGCAGTGGAACCTAGGCAAATGCCTCATGCCTCAATTCTCTGTGATCTCTATGAAATCCGTAAAAAAATTTAACCAACATATGCATTAATAAAGCTATTTTAACCAAATATAACACATAGAATCATCTATTTTGTAAATTTTTGTATTTTGACTAATTGAGCAGGTGATTTGTTCAATAAAGTGGTTTTGAGAATACTTGAAATGAAAATACTAGATTTGTGTAGATTTAAAGAAACAGTTAACCATTCCTAACTTGAATTAACTTATTGAACTAATTAACTTGCTAAATTGATCAAAACACATTCCAGCTCTTTAGAAAACTTTCACTTAAGGGTGATGTACAGTATAAAACCTGCAGGATTGTAATTCTTCAAGTCCAGGTTTGGCCATCTCTGGTGTAGACTTAAAAGGGGACTTAAAGTATGCCTACAAGTATACTGTAGATTTTTATTTTAAAAAAGGCTAGAGTCACATTAAGTAGAATTTCATAACAACACATTATTATTGCATAAAATGAAAAAAAAAATACTTAGTCTCTTTTTTATTCTTCTATATATTAATGTATTTAAATGCACATCATTTTGAAATAATCCTTTGACTAAAATACAAGATCGTTTTCTTTTTAGGGACTCTTGTAAAGAGTCACATTATGTAGAATTTTATAACAAACAACACAATATTATCATGGCATAAAATGTAAATAGTCTCTTTTTTATTGATCTATACAGTATAATACTTTATCTAAATACAAGATAGCTTTTTTTTCTTGGGAACTCTTGTAAATATCTATGCAATAATCAAATCCAAGATATGATACTTAACAACACAATATTGAGTTTTCCAAGATTGATATAATTTAACTAATTCAGAATAATTTATATCAAAAGTCTCATCACCTGAAATATTTCAGCTGAACATAATACTGATAATTCATATCAAACCAAGTAACCAAATCAACAAAATAAGTTTATAATATTGAATTATAGAATGTATATAGCTGTGAATGTGAATTTTACCCCAGCCTTCACTACATGATATTATTTATGACACAAACATGAGATAAGATAAGTAATAGTATGGAGAGTATCTTTTTCTTCACTAGTTCTTGAGAAATGATACTTAAAAAATGGAAATCTAGCTCACTTCCTAAAATGCAGAAGTGGAAAGTCTATGCATATTTAATTACATAAAACCATAGCCTTGGACAAAACTTTGAAAAGGTCTAGGTTAGAGTCCTGAGTAAAACCTAAGTTCCAAATCAACATGAAGTACTTGTGATGCTATCATCTTTTAATTTAAATTGTTTCATGTACGTATACTGTGTATAACACAGGAAATATGAAAATGTGCATCTACATACTGTAGTATCTTAGCAACAACAGCAAAATGGGTCAGTTTTGATGTTGTAGTTTACTCAGACTGTCAGAAGTACTTGAATATCAATATCTGGAGATGTGACCCCCATCTTCCTTTGTTTTTATGGCTATTGTTGTTATGTTATGGTATTTACAATATAAAACAGTTTTACAAAACCATTCTCTGTTCGATTTATTATGAGATTCTTACATTTAATATTAATCAAACTATGCTGAGTATTCCCTGTATTAAGTCTGTAAAAGTGTTAAGAACAACTACAGTAATTGTTTTACATGTTCTTTACCTTAAACATCATTTGGGGAAATAAAATATGGGCTAAATTTGGAAAATTAGCCCCTACTGTCTAGTTTTATGTATGAAGCACAACCATTGCTATTTTGTATTTTTTAAATTAGATGTAAACAGCTTGTTATTTAAATAAAATGTCTGAATGATAAGTACATTTTTTTTCAGACATTTCAGACATCCAGAATTAGTCATAAAATACTCAGACAGACGTCTAAACTCTTAGACATCTAAGAAATGTTATCCATTGCTTGTTGGGATTTCTGCAAAAATGACTGTTGAAATAAAAAAACACACAAATTAAAATAAAACTACTTTTTCTCTTCATTTTGATAAAAATTGTCAATCTGCACAAGAGATTGGTAACTAACCACACAATACCATTATTTATACAAAAAATTATCACAATAACATTTTACTACAAAATGCTTCCCTTACACCTGACACTGCCCACAGCCCGTGTGGCAACACCAGGTATACACACTCTGACACAGAACAGAAAAACTTAAAAACGTACACTTTGAAACCACAACAGGCTTTATAGTTGAGACAGTAACTATTAACAGCAACGTCATAAAATGCTGAAGAGCTGTAGGAGTGTAGAACAAGCTATCCAGCCTTGTTGTTGATGTCAGTACCCTAGTTTCTTTCAATAAATGACTGGATGAATTGATACTAAATACCAAATAAACTAGACTGGCCAAATGAGCTAGTTAGGCCAAATGGTCTCCTTTATTTTGTGACTTGTATTAGGTTCTTATGATAAGAACTGAAACCATAGAAGTGCCATATTGTGGCTACAATGGTTGTCCAATCATCAGCAATTGGGAGCTTCAAATAATACAACATATGTCAAGAATAGTGCTAACTTGGCTTTTTGTGCCCACTATTAAATTAGTAGTTATCGTTAAGCTATACAAATTACACTGACAAGTATGTATTGTAAATAAAGAAATAGCATGGGAATTGGCAGGGATTTGGATGACTAGAAAATACAAACATGGAAATGAGATACTTGGGTTTTGCCTCCAAATATTTTACACTTCCTCTAGCAGTGTTCAAATCCCTTGATTCCAGAGCAATCAAGAGCACACACATTCAGTTATCTGTCAATCATCTCAGAAAGGTGGCTTTTGTATTTTACTTAATCTTATCAAGGTGGCTGCCTCAACAGGAGGCTTGGTGGCACAGTGGTTAGCATTGCTGGCTTGCAGCCCTGAGGCCCTGGGTGTCATGCCCAGTACACCTAGAGGGCACTCTACTTCTCTCCTGTTCCTAGTTTCCTGTGATTATTCATGTCTTTCTGGTGTGTCTTGTTGTGTAGCCTATTTACTTTTTGCTTCTGCTCTGCTCCTGGCTCAGCATTGAGGTTTGGATGTCCTGAAACCCACCTAGAACCAGGTCGCCCTAAGTCCACTACCTGAGGGCATAGGTTTCTATATGGCATTTCCTGAACAGCTGAGCCCGGGCTAACCCCCACTAAGCATAGGGTCTTTTTCTCTCTCCTGCCATTCCACGGTTCATCCCTTCTGACATCCGTGACACTGGGTTCAGTTCTGGACCTGGGATGCTATCTGTGTGGAGTTTTTATGCTCTCCCTGTGTTCAGGAAAGTTCCCTCTGGGTGCTCTGGTTTCTCTGCCATGGTGAAAAAACATTGGAGGTAGGTGAATTGGTGTCTTGGAAAACTGCCCCTGGTAAACACATGTATGCGCTTGTACTGTATGCCCTGTGATGGACTGGTTTCCTTTTCAGGATGTATACTGCCTTGCACTTGTTGCTTGCTGGGAAAGACTCTGGCTTCCCTGTGATGTGGTATTTGATAAAGCATTTAGAAAATGGATAGATGCATTCCTCAGTTAATTTCTATAAACTGTATATTATTAGTATTACATCATGTTGAACAACCTGAGAATGATACCTCAGCTTTTCCCAGGACAGGAGGAGTTATAAAGCCCTGAAGTATGCATTCATCAATGCTGATTCTTTCTAACCCTGAAATATAAAAATAATTTAAAAATGAGAAAATAAAATAAAAAATGAGAAACCTTCTCATTTTCTACGAGGTAAAAAAAAACTTGAGTTTAACATACATTTTTGCAACAGTGAATTCCAGTATTGAGCTGGTTCCTTACTTTGGGGATTTATTGAAGACAAGTTTACAACAATGATTCTTCTAGAGATGTGTTTGGTTGTACTAGAGCCGGTGATAGTGTATTTATTTGGTTTTTAGTGACTCCAATAAAATTAGAAACGATTAGTCCAATTACCTCAAATAACAAAACAGCTCAATTGAAAAGGTAATATTCGTTCTCTTCCTCTTCAAATGTGGCTGTCTTGCTGCTCTGCACTTCGACTTCACTTGTAAAGTCTAGTTTTACTTTACTTTAACAGCGCTCACCCACTTCCAATGATTTGCCCCTCAGCAATCATTATGGCTTGGCACCACCCCACAAAATCCCACACCTGCTGTATCACTGGTACCGCCTTCAGATTTTCCAGCCAAATGACTGCTGAAAAGAAGTGCAATAAGGATCTGACTGACTGCATCAGCTGTGACACTCCATACCTCCACCTTCCGTCTACAGCACCACAGACCCAAGCAGCAGAGATTAATGCAAATTACTATCAGGATAGTAATCCTGTCAATTTGAAAATATGCAGTAAGTATCAGAAAAACTAGGACATCCCACCCCTAAAATGCAGTGTGTGGGAATCGCCATACCAAAACAAACTAGCACAAACTGAAGTCCAGAATCACTGTCCGATTGTTCCAATTCACTGTCACTTGCTGGTCTTTTCAGCATACAGAACAGTATCATGTGCTGTATTACAGACTTAATTTAGTTGTAGTTTAATTACGTTTCCATTATGAACCAGTATTTGAAATAGTTCCAACAAAAGATATATTTCCTTCAAAATAGATGATGGATAAAAAGTTTCTTAGGTTTATTTACACATGTATAGTTATAATACATCTGTCATTGTTTTCATTATTTCATTATTACTTTTTTCAAAAAACAGGTTTATGTTGGCATAGCAGAGCTGAACAGAGCCAAAACGATTACTCCTTATGAGCTTAGAAATTAAATACTGGATGTGCTTACTGAAAATTTCAAGGAGCAGTCTAATGTCAAGTAAATCTAATGTCAGCAGCATAAGACTGCTTAAATGTCAATAAATGTTCCCCATTAAAAGTAAAAAAATGATATTCTTAAGAATGCATTATTGCATTCTTGCACGCATGAATTATTTAATTTATTCTGCTAAAGAGTTTTTCACTCTTTATTCAAAAAAACATCCAAAGGAAATGTACCTCAGATACCAGCTCCTGTTTTTTATTAATTTGTACAAAATGTGTTTGTGTACTGGTGTGTTTTTAGGCCATTAGACAAAGGTCTAATAAAAATGGTAAAATAAAACCAGAAAAAAAAATTAGTCACTTTAAAAGCTTTGCATCAGAAGAAGACACAAAGGAACATTCACAGGTCCAGTTATTTTGACACATCCTGGAGATCACCAAAATGTTTAAGTTAATAGAAATAGAAATCTTAAAAGTTGTAAAAAGATATTTTTCATCAAAAGTGTGATTCTGAAAGTGTTAAAAAGTACAAATTTTCTCTTTTTTCTCTACCCCTTTGTAGACTTCCAATAAAAGCTACTGTAAGAACAACTGATTAATTAACTAATTAGCGAGCTTGTTGAAGATTTTCAGATGGCTCTCGTCTCAGTTTGTAATATGAAAACTGCCTAAAGCTTTCTGAAAGTGTTGACAACAAACAAGAGTTTTAATTGAGCGTCTGAATTTAAATGCTAAGAAAATCGGTATAATATTTGATTTGAAACAGAAAAATAATTTAAAATAATTTTCATAAAATAGTCATTTTGTGTTCCACTATTATTACTTATAGCTGTTCTTATAATAATATACAGTATTGTACAGTATATACTGTATGAATGTCTTGCATAGGAAAAATCATGAAATCTGTCAGCAGATGGTGCTCTATGGGTAGAAGAAGCCTTCGACATTCTTTACATGTAATTTATCATCATTCTTATCGTCTGTCTTCAAGCCCAGAATGAGGGCAGGAGCTTGTCATCCACAACCATCATTTACCTTTGTGTTAAAGAATGTCAGTTTCCATCTCCTTGACTGCTTCATGGGGGTTGGAAACAAGCAGGCCAGAGAAAGTGCTTTAAACAAGGTGGCTAATAAACCCATTGAAGACGCTGTGACACTGTTCTGCACCCCAGCAATTTATTGCTCAGCAAATACATTTCTATTTTAATTTTCTTGGAAAATGGTATATGGGAGAATTTAATGCAATACCCAATCTCCCCATAGGGGATAGGAATATTACACATTGAATCACAAAATGGCTTACATTTAATTAAAATTTTGTGAGTTGTTTTCTCTTGTTGTCTTGATATAAAAGTAAACTTTTGATATTTTTATTTTTATTTTTGAAATAATATATTCAGCATATAATGGTATTGCACTGATTGTAGCTGATATAACTTTTTAACAGTATTGTCTATTGTTCTCCCTTTGTCTGTCCAGACAACTCATATATTCTTGAATTAGTACTGAAATTCCTTTAAAACTAAAAATTGAGATGTTGGCTGCTATGTATTGTTGGTCTGTTTATTTTGTTTGTCCACAGCCTGTATAATTCTCATCTGATTGCATCCCATGAAAAATATTTTTATTGCTATGGTCTTCAACTTCGTTTCACTAAGGAATCCATGATATTGTTAGTCATTAAGATGTCATAAAGCTGAGATAAGAGCAATCTAGTCATCCATTATCACAAAACTGTTTATTCCTAGAAATAGTTGTGGCAACTTGATCTGGGAAGGAGGGACTACACCTTCCAGGGAATGTCCATCTATCAGGTGCTCACACAGGTTCTACTGTATATCAGTGTTTTCATTCATTCCTTTTCTTAACTTCAGACAATGCGTTAGAGAATAATAAATTATCTGTTTTAAATTTCATTGGTCATTTAAGAAATTAACAACAAAATAATTATATGTGCTGAGTTGAACAATATCATTTTAATTTTAAAAGTGTGACTTTCTAAAAGTAGCTCATCTTGAGCCCTTGAATCATATTATCTGATCACCAAATAGATACACAGTATGACATTGCTTTTGCCCTCCCTTGTGAATCATCATCTTGATTTTGTTGTGACAAAGCGTCTGATCAACACTTGTCCATATTCATAATCTGTTGTGAAACATTGGTATGCAATGGTGTTTGGTGAGTGGTGAGTTTGGTGTGGATTGGGATTGGTTTTGTAGCATTTCAAGTTTTAAATTCTGATCTTAAGGTGTTGTTGTAGATTATTATCAGGTTTTAGTGATAAGCACATAAAAAATAACTTTAAAGTCGATGAGCTATCAAAAACTCCCTCTGACTCAGAATTACTGAATGGCTAATGAAGTCATGCCAGGCCAATCTGCTGAGCTGCCTGCTGCTTTCTTATCAGTGTCACTGCCAGTCACACATACATCACACTCCAGGAATCAATTAGTTTGTTTTAGCTTCATATTTCACATACAGTATTTCCATATTAATTGTTTTAATTATTGTTTCAGATTTTGCTTTATTATATTAATTCAATACACGGTAGTAAATTGTGTTCCATATATTTATCTGGAGGATACTGCAGATTAATAGCTTCACTCTCAATTGTTATAGCATGTACCACAACTGTGACTAGATGAGCAACCAGGCTGGCTACCAAGAAAAAGAAGTACAGTATATTACCTGATCTCAACAAATCTCAGAAGCTAAACATCAGAAGCTAAATTAGGTCTGACCTGCTCAATTTCCAAGGTCAATTCTAAAGCATAGTGACATAGTGTGATACATGCAAATGAGATTAAGGTTAAATAACATTCTGGTTATGTGATCTTTAAATATCAAAGAGCGTTTCAGGTGTGCGGAATGGTGACCTAAGCGTCCTTGCAAAATTACAATCTGGCCAATCCCTTAGTTCAGTTGGTAAACAATTTCTGATGATCTGTTGTGGATTGGGGCAGGTGTTGCACAACTGTGTCACTCAGATGTTTGCTGCACTGGTGGAAGAAGATCAACATTGACGGAGATAAAGCCAATAATATAGATGGTTTTGGGTTACATTTCACATCACTTCACTCAAAGGATGGCCAAGGGGGCAGCTATGATGGGGACAGTAGTGACATTTTCAGATAATTTCAGTGGATGCAATTTGTATCCTCATTGTATATGCAAGACATATATATTGAAGTCTCCTTGTATTTGTCATGCCTGATATCCCTCCCTAGAGGGCACTCCACTACTCCCATTATTGTTCCTGTGATTGTTGCTAAGCTCCCCAGGTGTACCTTCTTAGGTGTATTATATAAAGACTAGCTCCTCCAGTCCTCGGGGTTCATCATTAGGGTAAGGATGTCGCGAGGCCTGCCTAGCACCAGGAAACCCTACGTCCGTCTCTGGAGGGTATAGGCCTCATCCCTGACACCTCCTACTTCCTGAGCCCGGGGAGGATCTCGCCCTGTCACCCTTGGACCTCCATGTTTTATCTGTCCGTGTGCTCCCCCCTCTCGGGCATTTTAACCTCGTCGCGTCCCAGGATGGATTACTCGCCGCTGGACTCCCGGACTGTCCCCTGACCTGCCTTTGGACCTGTTTGGATTTGGATGCCATTTTTTGTCTCCCCCATTCACTGTCTCACGGACTGTCACTATTATTTTGTGCACTATTAAACCACTGTGTGTTTCCTTTTACCACGCCTTCTGTTTTCTCCAGCTCTTACCGCATAGCATAAGGTCTACTACAAGACCTGACATGGATCTCATTCCGTGGCCGTAACAGTATTCTCTTGCATTTCTTATTTCTTATTTAGAGGTCTTATTGTCATATGTATTGTCTAATTTAGATGTGTGTTATATATCTTCTGTTGACATCGCTGGTGCACTTTTCTTCTTCCTGGCTGACAACAGTCTTCACTGAGAAAGTTGGATTTTATATCAGTTGACTGGAGTTATGTGCCAAAGTAAAGCAATTAGTGGAAAGTTACCTATTGTAGACTGTGGATTTGTAACTTATGATGATGATGTTGTGGTGAGCAGTAATTTTCAAGTAGGATTAGATTCATATACGTACTAGCCATTGTTGACATTACATATACCTTTATGCCTGTTCTTGTGAAGCCGTTTAATCAATCAGAAACTGTGTTATATTTCATAGCTTGTTAATACAGACTCTATCAAGATGACCACAACTGATGTTAAGGTAAGAGGAGGCACTTCATTTATTATAAAATTATTACGTTTTTGGTTTAAATACAATTAAATATACACATTTACCTTGAGTATGTGACATTTTAGCTTTTACCCTTCTTTTGAGAAGAAATATTAATGTGTCATCAATAAAGAAAATATCCATCAAAAGTAATTTGACCCAAAGTGACAGAAAATTGCATGTGAAAACTACAAATCCTATCAGTCATTTCAGTCAATAAAGGAAAGAACTGTTACTGCTGTTTTTTAGCCCTGTTGAAAACGGTGACTGAGACATAAATGACCATTAAAAATAGCTGACAACGAAAGGAGAATTGTTTCTGGAAAGCCGGGAGTGGAATTTCTTTTTGTTTAGCAAAGAGTATTCTTTTTTGTGAGGATAGTTTAGCAGTGATAAAAGAGCACAATTTACAATGGCACTAGACGATTAAACACAAAGACTAAGACAAATATAGGTGTTCAGAGTGAAAGTAAAGGTTTGAAATGTGGGTAAATTAGATAAAAGCCTTGAATTACAGCAATACCTGTTCAAAACGGCAAAGAAATTAGAGTAATGCAGTAAAGAACAGCTGCATTGTATTGAAAAAACTGCAAAAATTCTCAGTGCTTTTCTAAACCTGCATGCTTAAAGTCACTGACAAACTGTCTAGATGAAAAACAAGTGTTCACTTGAGTTTAATAGAAAATATTGTGATTTGCATTATCACAGAGATTTGCTGAAATGAAGAAACACTTGTTTGGGCTACAAAGAGAAATTATCTTTTTATGAGATTAAAAAAGAGAAATATATGGATTCACAGATGAAAACTGGCTGTACCATCCTGTGTTTCAATGCAACATAACTGAGCAAATCTCAGCATCTCAGCAACTCTCTTAAAACCATAAAGCAGCAAACAATTCATTTTAGAGATGTATAATAATTTGAATGCATTTCATCTCAAATTGATGCATACTGTATTTACCTATTTGATACGTTATCTTCAAATGTATTTACCCAATACAAGGCACGGTGAATTGGAGTACTGCTTCTTTAATTTAACAACCATAAGTCAGTTTCCAACTATTCCCCAGTCCATGTGGTGTTGATATGGGGAGTGGTTAAGAGGAAATTTAAATTCCAGAATGATTTTGAATTGCAATGTAATACACTCTTCCCTCATTCAATCAGCACTTTGCTTACAAGGACTCGCTAAAACGAGCAATACTGTTTTTGTTAGATGAGTGAACTTCACCCATTGATATGAGCTCCAAGTGTGTAGCTCCTTCTTCTATTTCTATTTTTCAGCTTCTGTTTCTATTTTTCAGACCCATACAGCTTTATAGCCAGCTACGACATGGGCTACTACCACTACTACCACACAATCAATGACAACTTTTTTGTCGCTTAATAACAATAGTTCTAAAACTAGTTCAACTGCTTACACATTTTGCACAATGCATGGTATCAATATCACCTGGTAGCCTGATATTCTTATTTTTACTGTTATTGTTAAATAACATAATAATCACTTTTTTAGTAGAACTTTGGATTTGTTGTTCATGTGTATGTTACAGATAGTGACCCATACAGCTTTATAGCCAACTATGTTAAAGGTGTTAGGACAATCTTAACCCCATAACAGGTTCTTTATACAGTATCTGTCAGAACCACCAGTGTATGCACAGACCAGTATCAGACATTAGTATTGCATAAATGTCCTCTTAATTCTTTAATCATTTAATAATTACAGCACTTCTCATTACCTACCTGAAAACACATAAACCTGAAAACAAAATCCACAACATAATCCACAATCCAAGGGACACACAGCCCACTTAAGTAGAAATGGTTTATGCACATGAAAGTCCTGTTTCCCTATGCAAAACAAGTATATTTATTCACTGGAAAAGAAACATTTGGTCCACAATGGCCTCTGCTGAGAAAGAAGAAGCAAGAACAACCAAAATAAAAAGATTTTCCCATAGTCAAATCTCCCCAGTCTCTGCAATGTCTTGGCTGTACTGGAAATCCTCCCTCAGGCCTGTCTCTGTTTCTACTCTGTCTGCTGCCTCAGTACCAACTCTCCAGGCCTGATTCTTTGTGCCTTGCCTCCAGTAAATCAAAATTACAGAACAGTCCCTCAGGCCTCCTTTAGCCTGCAGTTCCTGGACCAAATGTTCCTCTCTCCCGTGGTCTCACAGAAAGTGGCTTCCCTTACTCTGCGTCTTACATAAGAAGAAGATAGCCCTGTATCTGTCCAGGTCCAGGCTATGAGGCTCCGTTCAGCCAGCCAGTCTCACACTGTGGGAGCTTGCTGTAGTCTCAGCCAGGGGCAGTGTGTCCAGTTGATTACAGGAAAAGCTCGGCATAAAGAGTAAGGGTTGTCTGAAAACTGTGATATACAGATGTTCAGGCGTTGAGCAGCTGGATCACTCCTTTGTTTCTGTTTCTGCCTGCCTCTGTTCAAGGTCTGGTCCAAACTGATTCAACATCACCACACACCTCCACATCCCAATCCTTAAGGTGTGGTTAATGAGTTAAGACTGAGCAAAATGTGTCTTCTTAGATTCTTGTTAATTTACTTTGATTAGCAGGAGAAAGCTACACACAGGAAAAAAACAAATACACCTAAACTGATAAAATCATTGGCAAATATGCGCAAACCTAATTAATCATAGCTCCCAAGCCTTTGCCCTTCTTCAACTGTTGTCACTCTGTGACATGTATAATAGAGATCTCCACATACAGTAACTGCTTCATAATACATTTAAACATAACAGCTTGCAAAAATAAGAATAAGAATTTTACTTGTTGTATTATATACTTATGAGCAAGTACTACAAGTGTTCAGCTTGTTTAGTTTATGTTATTGTGAATACAACTGGATTTTATTTAAAATAGCATTATACAGCAGAACACAAATTTAATCATTTGCGTCATTGCAGGTCCTTCTATCTCCACATTCCTTGTCTTCACAACTGCCCGAATGTCAGCATGTCTTTTGTCATCTTGAATGGCCTATCTCTGCTCTTACATGATATTTAGATGCCCTTTTCTTTCTCACTCTTTTAGTCTTTTCAATCTGAACTAGGCAGTAGGGTGTTTATATTTATACCAATTCACTCTGTGGAATAAACCTATCACTCTCCCAGCCTTTTCCCTTTCTCTTCACTTACACTCTTTTTGCATTTTTTACATTTCTACATTCCAGTTCTCTTACTCTTCTCTGAGCTTAGGTGTATCCATATTCATACCTACTAACTCCATTGCTCCCAAATTTCTCTCCACTCCAAGTATGTTCTTACATCTATAATCAAAGATGTACTCTGTAGAACTCTACTTAAATCAGTAGGCATGGGTATATTCCTATGAACTCCATGGTGCTCAATTGTCTCTCTTTCATTTTACATTCTCTTTCTTTGTTAGTCACCAATTCCCTGCTCTTCAGTAATAGTCTTTACACTCTCATTCCTGTTCTCTCTCACTTAAGCTCTTCCACTGGTATCCCGGACAGCAGCTGTTGTTTTTCTGTGTCCTTCTTTTTCTCTCTACTCATTTTTTTCCACAATCCATCTTTCTCTCACTCTCACAGACCACTTGTCCATTAAGGCACAGGGTGTACTTCTGGCTCAACCTCAAGTTTCTTAACTCTTACTAGCCTGTCTGTAAGACGAAAATACAGATAACTGCTACCTTGAAATGCAGTGCCCTAATCCTCCAGGTAATAACACCTCCTATCAACCCTGGTCCAGCAAGCCAACCACATTCCTCAGTAGTTCAGGTGGGGAGCTGCGTCAGCATGCGTAGGCTGCAAAGGAACAAGTGATAGGTTTATTCCATGCTGAAAAAGGAAGAAAGAAAACACAACGTTTTGGCCGTGGAGCCTTCTTCACGCCTCCTGTCTCACTGGAGCCCACACCCAAACTGAAACCATTTGAGAAAAATGGTTAAAGTGTATTAGCGGAGGAGTGGTTAATTCCATGTGAAGCATATACTGAAAGCCTCTTTCCTTCATGTGGAATACAATTCATTCCAAGGGCTCAAGACTCATTCAAGCCAGCTGTGTCTGATTCTGCATTTCACATCATCTCAGTTAACAGGTGGATATCCTGGCTCAATCCCATACCACTGGGCTTGGGTTTTGAGCCAAGATGGTGGCTTCCTCCCTAAAGCTACCACTTACTATGCAAATAAAAAATAAGAGTTTACAAGAGTGAAATCACTAACCATGAGAAGGAAAGGGTAGAAGAATTGATGGTTTCTGGACCAAAGAAATATTTTTGATCCCACAATGCAACATATATATTCAGAAAAACCTGCTCCATGGTGGTAAGATGAAAACAAGAGGTTTGCCAGAAACAGCTGGATGATGATCAATAAAAACAAAAGCACACAGACTGTTTTTGGAGGGGCTTTTATACAACAGTGAATTGACAAATGATAATGATAGATTACCGTGCAGATCTGTTTTATTTTTGAGATATTTGTAGTCTTTAGGTTAATATCTCAAACATACACACACACATTTGTTTTTTTAATTCTTAATATGCTTCTGTTATAATTCACAAGACATATACTATTATGTTTCTAAGTTATAATAAAAGATCTAACCTTATAATGATAACAATTTTCCTTTTAATTAAATAATTCTTGCCCCATTTTAATATTGATACTATCAAACACCGTATAAACAATCAAGTCAAACCATGGCAAGAAACAGAGAGCAGAAGAACTCTGTTTTGAAAAATGTGCATTTTGAACATTCATAAATCAGTGCCGTAGCCCACTGAAACGTATTTTAAAATGTATATTTTTCACATGATAAAAAGTCCAGTAATTTACTATATTTAAAATTGATACTGTACTAAAATAGTTCAACCACTGAATGTTGTTGTCATCACACAGATGGTTTGATGTTTCCTTTTTTTTCTCTTTACACTTGTTCTGACAATACTTCTTTCTCTCACTCTAAGAGACCACCTATCCATCTGAAGCTAAACAGAACTCAAGTATAGAAAATGCAATTTTGGTCTAGACATTTTAGATTATTAGGTGTCCCTAAAACAGAATGTCATGCTGTGTTTTCTAAAGCCTTCTGCAGGAATGTCAAATCATAAAAATAGAAAATCTGCGGTCTCTAAAACTTGCTTAGACTATTTGAAAAAATATTGAAGAAAAATATATTTAAAAAGCCGTTATAAAACATACTGTATCGCCTTATATTTGCTTGCCCTATTTTTTTATATTGTATTGTAATTTTCATAGTCATTATACATCATTGTATAACAGTTGACTTCAGTTTTCTACATATATTTTTACATATATAGTAAATCATTTTGCTGAGTTTATAACAATAAAGTACAATATAACATAAATATTAAATCTTCTACTCCTGTGTAAAGCAATAGTACCACATGACCCACTTTTACAATAAAGACTTCATAATCTTCTTTGACCAGTCAAGCAATTTATCTTATTCTTGGCAAACATCATCAGATCTTTCTGCTTCTAGTTTGTAAACTGGCACATGGCTTTGCTATGCTTTAATCTTTCATGAGAACAATACTGCCTTTGAATCCATAAAGCTGGTTGTAGGTAACATTATAATAAGAGTAAGGTATGTATTGAAAGGTCACTTAAATGTATATGGACTTGGGTGTCCCATGATTGTACAGGTTCAGGTCATGAAGAAAGGATTAATATCACAAATTGAATTTTCTAAATGATTGTGAAATGCATTTTCCTCTTCTAATGAATGTTTGTGAAATGTCACAAAAATGTCATATGTGAATATTCTATATTGCCCTTTGATTGTGTAAAGGAATATCAAACCAGTGTAGTCAATTGCCTTGCATGAAGCATGTCCTGTTTGATCTCCATTTCATAAAAGTATGTTATATTTAAGACACTGTGCAGGCTTGCTCAACACATTGCATCATTTGTAAACATTTTGTTTTCTCTGCCTCAGCTGATAATGTCACAGCACTGCTAAATACATAAAACGGCATTATTAGGCAGCTGCCAGAAATGTATTTGCATGGAATATTTTTTTTTCTAATTATCAACTGTTCAGTTATGGCTGGTCCTTTGTTCAATGTGCTTAGGACTAAATCTTGGACATTTTTGACCATCCTCTTTCTGTTGCTGCTCCTTTGTTATGGAATGCCCTTCCTTTGACTCTTTGAGGGACATATTCTTTGACTCTGCTCAAATCTAAATTCACAACCTACCTTTTTACTAGGGTCTATGTGTGATTACCCTACATTCTATTCTATTTGTTTTAGTTGATTTTTTTTCTCTTTTACTTTTCTTTCTATTTTTAAACATTGTGTGTGGCTTCCTTAGGTTTGGAAAGGTGCTTTATAAATAAAAGCATTATAAATATATAATTTATACTGATGTTTCCACAGTGTAATGGTTTAATTCCACTTTGGGCAATCTGGACTACCAAAATTTCCTCCTTTGTTCAACTGGTGAAAAAAAAAAACATTTCTCCACCTGCCTTGCTGTGTAGTTAAACAGGAACATTACCACAATGTAGATAGATCTTATCAGATCACAGATGTGTAGTCTACCTACCTAAATTTACTTCATTAAGTAAACTGGAGAACCATATTCAGTTTCTCACTTCTCTTCCTGATTTCTTCTGTAGGTAGGTGCTGCGCCTCACTTATAAAGTGGGTCACTTCTTTTATATAAAGTAGTGACTAGGGGCATTGGGCTGTAAGAATACCATCCTTTGGGTGAGACATTAACATCAACTACTATATCATAATGGCACTGTTTGTAAGAGTAGGGGTGTTAACCTTAGAAACCTTGCCAAATCGTACTCTGGGTTATCACAGTCTGATCTACCTACTGTAAGGTGCATTCTTAATTCAAATGGTAAAAAAACTTCTCACTTTTCCACTTGATCAGTTGTGTTGTGTCTTAATACTTAATGACTACCACTTGTCATCCAGTTGGGTAATACACCTCAGTGGTGCATACCTCACTTTATAGATGTACAGATGCCATATATGGCAAAACTAGATGGTGTTCAGCCCTTCACTGCTCAAAACAAATTGCTACAGTACGTGGCACTTGTGTTGCATGAATGGTAGTTTCATTTTATCTGTTTTATCTGTTTTTGTCTAATGATCATATTTCTTGAAACTAGAATATATTGTATATGATATATAAACATACCATATACCTATATACCATAGCCTATATACCATTTTCATGATCATACCATATTTTTTCCTGAGATTACATGGTTTCATGGAAATTCTCCTATCAAAGTAACTGAAATCATTAATATTGCAATTTGTCATTGTATTGTTGAGGTATGCACCACTCAAAACATTTTAATGTAACTTTAATAATTGCTTGCAAAACAGTAATGTAAATAATTGCATCTAAATGAAAGCAATCTGAGTGGCGGGCATAGCTGATGTATATATATCTGTCGGTATTACTCCACAAAATTCTTTAACTCAGTAATTTTCCTCTTACTCATTTTGATATTACTTTGCTTGATCTAACTGATGCTGTATAGTATGTGATAAATGGTAACATTGTGTGTGGGATGTCGGGAAATGTAGATTTTTTGTCCTTTTGGATCACAGGCAAATTAAAAACTACATCTTGTGCTTGGTGAAGGCTTGGTGAGTCCAATTTAAATAATAGTTTAAACTTATTTTGGAAATGCAAAATAAATAAATACCACTTACAAAATCCAAAAGTAATGTAAATATTTGTCTTTTGTCTTTGCTCCCTCATGTCAGAGCTTGTAGTCAAACTATATAATAAAGCCGGGGCTTGACCTGCAGGACAGTATGATTGAGTGTTTTGTGTTTCTTAAGCCTTAATAGCAGAACATAAGCAGATATGTTGATCAAAGTTTCTTTTTATTATAAGAGATGGTCTCAGACATGTAAGGTATCATTTTCTCACAACAGTACCATGTGTGATACCCTGTAACATCAATGCAGGACATGCAGCACTGCCACATTGATGGAGCAAATGTCAGATTAAATATGTGGGCTATTGTCATTTTGCTACAATGTCAACTGTTTGTCTACCACCCAGCTACATTTAGGAATGAAAATGTTATTTAAACAACATCAATAAATGGTTTCATTGTGTAGAAAGCACGTTTTATATGCCCTTGTGTAGCACCCTTGACTCTGGTGGGTGGTGTAACATAATTATCTTGAAAAATAGCAGAGGAAAATTAACCATTTTCTTCTACTTGTAATTGTTCTGGTCAGGTCCCAAGCTCTTTTAATTTGTATAATCACAATGTGTGGGCTGAGAATCCAGGGGAGATATATGTTGAGAGACATTATAAATACAAAACATGCTGTCTGCTCCTGTATTGATTTGTTGTATTTCAGCATTTTTAATTATTAAAAATTGTTTTAAAAGTAAAGAACTGAGTATTATTATAATAATTAAAATATTCATATTTCTACAGTTTGTTCAGGAAAAAAACCCATAAGAGATTACAGTTAAGACACAAAGACAACAATTGATTAGTGTATGAGAGAGGAGGCAGTGAGATTATGTAGCTGAATTGTTTCCAAGATTCCTTTTTGGTAAACTTCCCCTCTAACCAACCCCAAAGTTGCTTTTTCATTTCAAGGCATTAGCAAACAAAAGAGTCCAAATAAAATTAGTTATTAATTCATAATTATAAAATGAGAATAAGAGTCTAAGACTGGAGCAGTTTGTAGTTTCACAACTCCATACATAGGGAATTAGGTCAAGGTGGAAAACTACAAAGTAAAAAAAGAAAATAAACTTCTAAAATAGTTATACACCATTCATTACATAGGAACAAGTAATAGGTGTATTCCATGCTGAGAAGAGAAGAAAGAAAACTCAACGTTTTGGCCGTGGAGCCTTCTTCAGGTGTGAGAAAGACAAGGCAGTAAGCAAAGGTAATGTAGCGGGAGAACAAAAGCTGAGAGAGAGGAGGAGCGAGAGGCTGGAGCTGGGGACAGAAAGAGTAGCCAATCAGGAAGTGTGAAGTCAGGATAGGTGAAGAGAGGTGTGAAATGAAACCTACAATGAATAGAGAGAATTTAGAAGAAAATTAGTCTGTCGTTGAGAGAAGGGGAAAGGCGTGATCCCACAGTAGCTGCAGGATAATTTTAGTTTCTGTAGTCTTTCTGATGTTGGAGTTAAGAAAACCAGTTTTGAGAACACAGACAGAGAGATTAGTGTGATTTTGTACATATATTGATTATTAGACGAGATTGATTATAAGCATAGATTATATAATTAGATTAGATTGATTAGACGAAGAGATTAGACAGAGAGATTAGTGTGATCCATTACATATATTGATTATTGCACTTAATTCCTGTTTTATTGAATTTATTTCCTGTTATCAGTAAGTCTTACTTCACAAAGCCACTGCAACTGTCAAACTTTACATGTGGCTACAGAGCCAAATACTCTTCTCTTCTTAGTCTGATATAGATGTGAGAGTGTATGCTGGATACATTTCAGCAGTATTTGGAAGATTTCCAAAGAATCATTAATCATGATGAAAATTATAGATAAGATAAGATTGCTACCTTTTGGTCAGTAATTCATTCTGTAATTGGTCCCAACTAGGCCATGATACAGTATGTCAATGTACTGAGAAAATAAAAGGAAGTTCAGTGATTGGAGGGTTTCATGAAATCTGAAACCCACCTTGCTTAAAAGTAATCTACAGTATCTTGAATGATGAGTAATACTTGAATGAAGCTAAAAACACCATCCTAAATCCTTCATAAACACTACATAATGTGACAAAACAAAACATTGCATTAGACAAACAAGCATTAAAACATATAATAAAATGAAATGTCACATAAACATAAACACTGTTACTGAGCTGTATAGCTGCATCAGCAGAAAGTCCTTTTCACTTCACAAGTCCTTAATGGTACCTTTCATCATTTACATCTTTCATTTCTCTTACAAATATCATATCTCATTATGAACACTTACAAATAATGGCATAACTATAATGTCATGAACTATAAAGAACTATATTCTGTGAAGGCTCCACACGCCGAAATGTTGTTTCTTTTCTACTCTTTTCAGCATGGAATAAACCTTTACTTCTTCCTTTGCAGCCTATGCATGCTGATGCAACTACCTACTTGTTCTAAAAGGATTATGCATGTTTTTATCGTGTTGTGATGCTGAGTGGGATGCCTCACATTACTGGCACTGAGCCAAGTGGTCCACACAGACCAACATGCCCCAGTAAAACCTGTCTGGCAGTTTTTCCACCATACTACCTCAGCTAACACCCTTTCAACAGTAGTGTTGTATCTCACCCTTCTTGGGGAATATACTCGATTAGAAGAGTCAGGTGTTAATAGTGTATTAAGCTGGCTCTGGCCTGGGATCATTGCTCCTGACCAGGTTTGAGAGAATTTTGAACAGACATCTGCTGTTGTATGTGATACCACAGAAATGGCTGAAAAGAGGGATAACTTCATCAAGAATAGCCACTGGACCATAAGTAGAATGCAGACTCTTAAATCCCCATTTATGGTAATAACATGGCTGGACTCAGACTTAAAGACTCTCTGTAACACTGTTGTAATTCAGGGGACTATGGGAAATACACCTTATGCATGTCTCCTTCAGTGTTCTCTGGAAGTGACCATTTTCATTACAATTAAACTCATCCCAAACCATCATTGAACTGCACTGTGACTCCTTGCATTCCTACAACAGGGATGCCTCTGGCTATTTATTTTCAAGCTCTGTCTGAGTGATAGCTTAACTGAGGATCTCTGAGCTCTTTGCTTGCAGTATCACAGGCTAAGAATTCTGTCCTCCAAAATACACTTCCCTTTGCAGCATGACATACTGTACCTCCCTTTGATATCCCTTTCACATCTCAGAACTAGCTCTTATGACCTCCTCCATGGCCATGTTCTAGGACAGAACATGCTGCAGGTTCACTGAGCCCTTCGTTAGCAGTAACATAGGCTCAGCGATCATTGTACCAGTTCCTATCTTTTGAGAGCTAAGGCTTGACACTGCCCATGAACCTGGCCCTTTACTTGGAGACTCAAAGGGTAAGGGCATGTACAGCCATCTGTCACGGACGTCCAAAGGGACTAACCGTGGGGAGTAGGAGAGCGGAAAAAGACCCATATGCGTAGCGGCGAGACGGGAAAAAGGCCCGGGCTCATTAGTGCAAAGAGTTCAGGAATGCTGTATAGAAACCTATGCCCTCAGGGAGCGGACGTGGGGCGCCCTGGTGCTAGGCGGGTTTCAGGACATCCGAACATCAATGCTGAGCCTGGACAGAGTGCAAGACCCAGAAATATATAGCCCAAGGGAAAGAGAGCGACCGGAAGGACAGCAGACCGGAAACTAGGGACAGGACAGAGAAGGAGCGCCCTCTGGCTGTAGAGGGCGTGACACCATCTCACACACTGGTCCCTTGTTGTGGGTAGTAGCAGTGGATTCATTTGGCTGAATCCGCTATACCGGCTTCCTCGCCTTATTGGTAGTCAGTCATGGCGACTCTGCTACTATTTTGAAATTTTGTCCAGATCCTCACTGTTTTCCTAACTTGACATTCCTGGCTCCTCAATGTAAATATAATACATTGGGTAGAACTAGACCTCAGATCTCCAAGGCTCATTGGTGAATTTAAACATTCTGACAGGTTCTATCTCAATTCATGATTTTAAATACACTAATAGTAGCTGCCAGTACATTTGGCACCCAACTAGTCTTCTCTTCAACTTCCCGTCAGTGGCACCAACACTATATCACTCTCTGACCATACTCCATATCAGTCGTAGCATCTGCCAGCACACCTCACACTGAGTCAGTGTGCTCTTTGACTTATCCTCAGCATCAGCAAGTCAGACCCTTGCATCACTCTGTACTTTTTGCGTAGAGTGAGGGTCATCCTGGCCACACCATTGCTCTCTGGAATTCACTCACTCACTAATCGTCTCTCACATATGTAAACTTCAACTCAGTGGACTTCTTTCAGACAGCCATGTTCCCTCTGACTTTCAGAATAGCCTGTCTCTTTAAAGATCAAAGTTCCATCTGGAATTTCAAGCTCATGCATTATAATAACTCTAATAAGGCCATATAAGTTACATGTAGTTTGGTCACTCACAGAGTGCAATATACTGTGTATTTACTGTACACAGGCATGATACTCTGTTCAACAACCTAGCATCTTTCACAGCCTTGTTCCTTCAGTACACTTCCAGAATAGGACATGGACATGGACAGATTTCTGGGTTCATCGATCCTGCTCACTTCCTTTCACTGACAGCTCTCTGTCTGAAGGGATGTAGGCAAAGATGCATGCATGCTTTTTAAAAACAAGCTCTGTCCCTTGGTATTTCATACCGTTGGTGTCACGACTATAGTCCCCCCTCCTTAAGGGTGCTCCAGCCCTTTCACTAAGACTTTATTCTCTGCACCTGTTCCCTATTCCCAGCCCACCTTAAAAGCCAGGCGCTGACGCTCATCCGGGCTCTGCATCTGATTTCCATATCGTGCGAGTCCGGGACCTGGAAGCGCCTGGTCCCGTTAAGGTTTTAACCTCTGTTCCCGTTCCTGTTCCCCGTCCGCCGGTTCCGACCCGGCCTTCGTGGTTTTAATTCTTTCTTCTGATGAATCTTCTGGTTTTGGACTTACCCTTGTGTTTTGGTTATTCCCTAAGGACTACTCTCTCGGATTGTTCGCCTCGGCCACACCTTCCCCGTGCACCAGCGCACCTTGGACACGCCCCCCTGTCTTCAGCCCCGTATTCCTGCATGACGTTTCCCTAGTGTTTCCCCCACTCCGTCGGACTGTGTCGTCCGCATAGGGTCCGGAAAGAACTGTTCGTTACAGTTGGCAGCTTTACAGTTTTATGTAGTGTTTATGAAGGAATTACAGTGTTTTTTATCTTAATTCCAGTGTTAGCTAGCAATACTCTAGTCCACCGGAATATCACTCCTGAAGGATTTCTGACTGTCCTTTTTAGACTAATACTCCAGTTGCTATTACTACCTTCAGTAAATACTCTTTTCCATGCTCACATTTTAACTCTGTATCCTGTTCAATATTACATATAATTTCTTTTAGTGCTTTATCCATGTTTATTTCACTTGCAAAACAGAAAGGGCCCAATCATTTTAAAACAGTTTACTTATTTTCTACCCTTCTTATGCTGTTTTTGATGCACATATCATATCATTTAATGAATCAAACTATTAGACTGTATATCCAATTTCTCTTGCCTCAGTTCTTACAAACAACAATCAACATTTTTCCTAAGGTTGTTGCTTTTCTCTCCTGACTCAGGTCATTTTTAAAATGGCATCTTTTAATGGGGTGTAGTTAAAGGAATCTCCTTATAAAGATGATCCTCCTCCATGTTTTCCTAATCTTATTGTCCCTACTGAATTGCAGTTCCTTCAGTATCTTAATAATAATCATCATCATCATCATCATCATCTAATAACATTCATCACATGGGGATTTCTGTAAAATTGATGTTATTCCCTATTGACTTGTATTAATACATGTATTAAACTACACTTTTTTAAAATGCATACATCAATTGTGTCACAATTAACATACCCTATATAACTGTTTCTTTAAATCAGTGTGTATCACTGATTTAATTTCTAGAAAGTTTTTAATGCTATTAATCCAAAAATATCATTTTTTAGCTTGAACAGGAAATTTTCCAGAATCCTCAGAGATAACAAAATAAAAAGATTTCAGCTAAGACGATATCATAACTACTTTTTTTTACTCTCCTCTAAGTATAATTGCTGTTTGGTGTCATTTTCATTTGTGTTGATTTTTGTTACAGATTGGGAAAAAATAGCAAAAATTATATATTAGGCAGGATTGATTTCTCTTGATCAGCATTCTCCTTTCAGAACATTTTTAGACATCTTTGTCTATGAGTTCTTGACCATGTCTGTAAACTTTCACATACACTGTAAAACACTGTAACGATCCTGCAAAGACGGGTGTCTGGCATGTTTTATTTTATTATAGCCACGCATTTTTGACAATCCCCTGTGTGAAATCAGCAATCAGACAGTGAAACCATACCTCCAAGGAAACTTTTACTGCACTTTTATTACACTTAATGCTAATGAAGTCTCACAGGGCATTTTAGAAACTTATATGATCAACTGAGAGAATCCCTATGAATTTAAAAAGCTTTTAGAATGTGATAATGTTTGAGTATATTAAAGTTTTAACCTTAATTTATTTTTGTGGCACATTGAAACACCTATATTTAGACAGAAGAGTGGGAAATTCCAGGTACTGTAGGTAACTAAAATGTTTCTGGTAATCAGTAACTCACTGAAAAAGAACCCTGATCTTCAGTTTACTACTGAACCTCAATCAACTTTACCTTGCAAAGTACAAATTAATAGCTATTAATGCAGCCAAGGTGTCTTTGAGTTTAACCCCAATGGACAAAGCAATCATAAAGCTTACCTTGGTTTATCTTAGTTAATTAAGTTCTGGGTAAATCATTAAATGTCAATCAACAGTCCATAAAAACACCATATAAGATTAGATCAAAACAAAGGAGGGATAAGAACAGAACACAAGGAAAAAGGGGAGGCAGGCATAGAGCTTATGCCAGGGAAGCTGTCCTTCCCTAATCATCCATAAAGACCATGTTTGAGCTAAGTATTTGAACCTAGCTACTGTACGAGAGCTTACTATTCTGTGTTTTAGGGAAATCTGATTTCTTCAGTGAAGAATCCCTCAGTTAAAAACAACTTCTCCTGGTTAGTGAGCCCAATTTAGAATAGGGAGATATGTTTTCATTTATTTTGTGACTTCCGGGTTTGCAGAGAAAGAGATTTAACTGCAGGTTGTATTCTATTTAGTTTAGATAGCAGCCTTATCTTATTTTGGCCTTTGTAGGTGTTAAGAGTTGAATACTTATTAAGAGTCTGGAAATTATCTGGGTGATTAGGATGTTAGGCTGCTAGGACGCCTTGTTTGTAAATTTGTACTGTAAATAGGGAAACTTGTGTGTTGTATGTGTATGTTGTGTGTAGTATATTGTTTGTTATTGTCATAGTTAATAAATATTCGTTTAACCAAGTGTGCCTAAATTATGGCTCTTTTTTACCAAAGCTGTGCCAGCGAACAAAGAACTCACATGCTTCTAACTATATCTGCTCAGGTACAGTATATTCCCGGTAGAAATCACTTACAAGTTGATTTATTTTACTCATTTATCCACTCAGTCACTTGTTGCTTATTCTCTACCTTTGAAACCCCCCGTACCATTTGTAACAATATTTTATGTTGTATTTTTCTGAATTATCTGTAATCAGCAGAAAGCTATCTGTACTGAGTCTCACGAGTTGATGCGATGTATGGAATGAAAACTACAATTAACCAGCAATAATGACATAAATTCCAAATATCTAAATTCACAATAGAATCTGTCTTATGCAATAGTGTAGTGGTTCTCAAACTGTGGTACGCGTACCGGCAGTGGTACGTGGTGTACCGCCCGGTGGTATGCCAAATGACCCTGGAACTGTGTTGTGTGCGCTGAAAAATCAGGACGGGTTTTCATATTTTGTATTTTAATACGTGTCGAATACGCAGCCTATGTACTACGATACATTGCGTGCTAATACTTCAGTGGACACAAGAGATACTCTGTAATTCTATACGACTCTATAGGAATGCGTGCTACGGATGCAAGTGATCAATTGTATTTAAAAAAAGCTACTGTATATCCAGCAAATAGGGAGAAAGGAGAATGTGCGTGATTTTGGAACAATGCCAACGTTGTAAACACAGGAATGCATAGAAATACGTGCTACGAATGCAGGTAATTTTGTGAGCACACGAAAGCGTGATACCAGAAAAATATTTAATAACTGTTCTAATTTGAGAAAAATACACTGAGCGTCTCTGTGTTTCGCTCCCATGTGCATGAAATAAAAACTTTAAATAAATACGGAAATAAAAACGGAAACGCGGAAAAATGCAAGCTTGCGGATTGCTAAAGCAGGTAAGCTACACTATTTTGAAGAACCTTATTTACCGTTGGCAAAAGAGCTGACACGTATTAAGTGTGGAGAAAAAGCTGCTAAACAGCTCGACCTGCTGCCCCCCTCCCCGTGAAAGACACAGTCATTCATAGAATTATTGAAATGAAGGATTATATCAAACGTACACTGATAGAGCGCGTTAAGATGAGCAGATGTTTTTCACTGCAATTAGATGAGTCTGTAGTCGATTTGGTCAATTTGCTCGTTTACGTTAGATACGAGTTTGAGGGTACGTCCCATGAAGACTTTCTGTTCTGTAAACCGCTACCAACAGGAACTACAGGAGAGCACATATTTCAGCTTCTGAATAAATTTATCGAAGAGAATGGCCTCAACTGGATAAAATGCGTCTGAGTTTGTACAGACGGTGCTAGAGCAATGACAAGCCGACATAATGGTGTAGTTGCACGAATTAGAGAGGTTGCTCCAGAAATTAATGTATGCATTACAACATCCACCACGAGACCTTTGCCGTCAAGAAAATGCCTGACGATTTAATATCTGTTAGACTCGAAAAATTGTATCAAGGCTCGAAAAATTAATTCACCTCTGCTTTGCTCAACTAAACAGGCTCACCCCTCTCACTGAAATGGTGCTTTTTTATTAGTTGTTGTTAATGTTTTTTTTTCTGTAAAACACTTTGAGAAGCCACCTTTAAAGGCGCTATATCAAATAAAGTTTATTATTATAATATTTATTATATGTGTTTGTGTGATTGTGTGCGCACACGCACGCTCATGTTGGTCATTGAGAATTTCTGGGGTTCCTATGAGATGATGACTTGTAGGTGGTACTTGGATGCTTTGGTTGGATTAGGGGTGGTACTTGGTCCAAAAAGTTTGAGAACCACTGCAATAGTGGAACAATGGTGGAAAGACGATATGGAAATCAGTCCGAGAAAACCTACGCACACTGATACGTGTAGACCTTGTGAAAAATGCCTCGTATTAGTCACAAACTTGTATGAAGCATATCCATTTTAGAACCCATTTATTTTCCAAATAACACAGTATAAAGACTCAATTTTTTAATTTAACACTCTTCATGATTAATTGTAACATTCTGTGTTCTAAAGAAATAAGTGCAATAAGAAAGAAATGCTCATTCACACAAAAATACATTATCTAAAATTAATATTGCACATTTAGTTATATCAACATAAATTAATGAATTGACATTTTTCAAATGTAATTTTAGACTTTCTGAACCAAGTGCAAATTAAGTTGACTGTATATTAACTAGCTGGATATTATAATTGCCTTCATTATGATTCTTTCTATTGCTTTTAAGCTTCTTTCTAAGTTTATTCTGGGTCTTATTTCATTTTTAATTTGGACTACCAAGATTTAGGCCAGTTAGGTACAGTAGGTTAAGGCCAATTATCTTCATCCTTATGACAAAAATGTCTGTTAATGGAATCTGTATCTCTCTTCTGTTGAACAGTTTTGCAGTGATGAAACATCTGAATTAAATACCTTAAATATCACTCTGCTCTGATTTTCTCATATTAGTAATTGTCATAACCAAACATCAACTACATAATAAGCATAAATAAATACCGCAGTGTCTTTTAATTTATTAATTATTTTTACCTCTCTGTGGGACAATTAACAATTAACAACATTTCTTTGCTTAGAACTGTAAATCAAGTAAATTACTGTTTAAGGGTGATTTTACTGTAAAATCCAGTCCTGTCTTAAAGTGTTCTTTGGTTAATATAAAATCTGACACCCCAATTAAAATGTTACCCAGAAGCTATTGTTGTAATATTGTAATATTGTAAATTGAAGACATTTTCATTTATCGTTTGATCACTTTGATTATCTTTTGTGCACTGTATCTCACACTGAATGAATTAGTAATTTTATTATTACAGCATCAGAAATCTGATATAAAAGATATTTAATCTCCTAAATGTATTTCAGATAATATTTCTTTGGGTAAAATAATTTGTAAAAATGTCTCAAACTATCATATTCAATAACTGTTGAATCATTTTATTTTACCAAAATATGAGATGCACTGCTCACATGAAACTAATTTATGACACAGTCTTTTTTAACACAATGTAAGCACCTGGAAAGTGTTCAAAGTTTCAGAAATATGTGTATATGTGTGCATGTTACTTACTGAAGAGTTTAAAAAGTCATAGTACAGCTATTTTTCAGAAATTAAGTTAAAAAATAACAAAGTAAACCAAGAACAATTTGTGAAGTTTCATAGACAATTAAGATAATGGAAGACCAGTGGTGGAGGTACAGTGCATTTGTGAGCAACTGTGAATTTTCTACACAAGCTATAGAGCAATGTGCCTACAACTCTTCTGAGGAAATAAAGATGATAAAACTTGTTCATAAGTATGCCAAGTAACAGATCAAAACATTTTAGCATGAGGAGCTGATTGACAAACAGAATGAGTTCCTAAAGGAACCCATAAAAGCAAAGAGCAAAGAGCTTTTCTACCTTTATCTCATTTGACTGAAAAATAGTACGTCTCAGCTGGCTGCCATACTTGTCTAATTGACAAAGGGATCTGAGTCGTTGTTGAGTAGCTGTCAAATAAATTAAGGCTTCATTCCTAGAGGCTAGCAGACAGATACTAGTCAGAACTATAGAAGTTCTTCAATGCAAAAACAACTTGGAGAATCTCTACAGGGACATATAATCTATCTATGTTTATTTTTATTATTTATTGCTTTAGTTTTAGAATTAGTGAATCAGTAGATGTCATGTGTAATATCATTTGCAACTGGGAATTATGGAAGGAAGAAAATATTCCTAATTCCTAAATATCCCAGATAATATATGATGAGGGGTATTAAACTAAATTCTTACCAATGTTTTTATTCTAAAAAATGAAATACCTAAGGGCACTGATATTTAGTTATTCGAAATATAATACTTATCTATATATTTAATCATTAAAATGCATACAATATTGATTGATCTAAATTAATAAATAGAATTAAAATATGCCTTATGGTGGACATTTTTATAGGAATCTTCAAATGTTTTGAATTTTAAACTTCTTTCTTTCAGACTGGATTGTTGATTGTTGTCATATAAATATCATTATTGATTGATATGGATTTTTTTAATTTAAGGAAATAAATAACAATTAGTTATATGAAAGTTGTAAAGCAGAAGATATCAAATCTTTACATTTACAGCCATAACAAGTAAAACAAATATTTTAAATTAACCAATTCTACATGTTTTTCAAGATGACCACACCAAGGTAACTGACGTATACTAACAGTAGCTAGAATATGCCATTGTTCTCTTGACCAACCTTGTCACCTGACATGGAATCAAGTGAATGCTGTCAGGAAAAACATGTGCATTGATTGTTAAAGCCACCCACTGCCATACACTGTTCACCTTTTTTGATAAGACATTGACTATAGAATTCTCCAGAGATTCCAAAAACACTTTCATTTGATTGATTATGTTCAATCAATCAACCAATCAAATTAATCAGCCTATATTGCTGTTAATGATAGTCATGTTAATAAAAATGTTAACAATTTTGAAAATCACCAGTGCACTTTATAAATTATTTGTAGTAAATATAATTAACTTTAAGTACAGTTCTTTTGTCTGTAGATTTGTAAATTATTGTAAATTAATTTAAAATAGTTGCAGTTATATCTGATTCATTAGAACAGTTTATTTACAATTAAATCAATGTGCTGTATCACTAAAGTTGTAAAGAATTGTCTTCTTTCTATTTCATGTTTCGTAGTATACTGTAATTGCAAAATTGTTTTTCTAAAGCTCCCGAACTCTCTGCATGTGACTTGTGGTGGTGTTCTTTTTTAAATGAGCTTACTCCCTGTTTTAATGTAGCGTTTTAATGAGTATACTACTCATGTTGTCACAAAGAAAGTGGTTAAAAGGATAATTTATAACTAAAAAAACAATTGGAAATCATAAAAAAAACTTTGGGAATTGATTCCGAAGTCAAAATGGGCCTTTAGGATGTGGCTGGAGGAAACTCACTACAACTGAATTGAATCTGTTTTGCTTAAGGGCTGCTCTGCACCCTTCAGTCCTAGTGCCCTTGGTAGAACTGGAGGACAGATGGATTCCAAAGTATGTGAGGATATTGTATTCAAAACTCAAAACTTGGTTGCCAATTACCCATACCATGATGTACACTTCCAGGTCCACTGCCAAATAGTTAAGGTAGTTAAGTTAGTAGTAGCCATGTATAAGCATAAAATACACAGCATGATATGTTTATTTGTACTTTTCTCCAATACTGTGATAAATATATCAAAGGCAAAGAAAATGTCCATTATAAGTGTAAAACATTCTAAATATTGTGCATCAATAATTTAACCTCTAACATGACTGAGAATTTTTTTTCAGTTTTCTTTATAGATAAAAAACATATAAAAACTAATGTTGCAACATGATGTGTATATGATATGTTTCAGTTATTAACTGTAGGAGAAAGAATGATACTGTAGATACACAGTCTAGATATAGGTCTTACGTATTGACCTGTTTTATATGTTGATTAGCACAGCTTTTATGAAATAATATCATTGCTGAGTAGAGATAACAATTGCCTAAGTGTTTTTTAAAAAAGGGAATAAATGCAGTCTTATTAGTTCACTGCATTTTCTCAAAGCAGTATTTTATATTACTGAATATATTGTTTGTTCCTAAAAAATAAGATTTACAATATAGTGATTTAAATGCAATTAATCTTCTTTTAGCTTTTGTTCCTAAGGAAGATCATATGTGGCCATGGACAAAGTTAAACACCCCAGGAAATATTTAGCATTACATATGTGATTATGTACTTTAGAGTGATCAAAGAGAATTGTATATGCCCTATAATTATGTCGGACCATTTGCAGGATGTGCGAATAAAGCAATGCATTTGTCTGGCAAGTACACAGCATTTCTCTCCAGTCTTTTATAAAAAAAAACAAAATAACCAATGGTGATGATATGTAATGTATAACTATTAAGTATTTCTGGTTTATAAAATAAGAATTATATCAATGAACATCAGTTAATTGTTTATTCACAACTTCCCATGTCTGAAGTTCAAAACCAGTGCAGTGATACAACATTCATAATCATATACGAAAACTTTACACATACCATTTTAGCATTCAGAGTATGGATGTGTCATAGACACACACCTAGTTCTAATATTCAGCAATACCACCCTATTTAACAAATAGTATTTATACAATTGTATAATTCCTAATCACAAGTAATGAAGTAATGTTTGCATTAATCCAGAACTTGCAAAAACTCACCATTATTGTGTGCAATTTTTATAGATGCACGTTTTCTAGTAGCTACAGTAATCAAGCACAATCACAATCATTTAATAGAAATGAAATGTAGTTGTCAGAATTATGTTATGTTTCTATAATGACTTCATTTTATGTTTTGATGACAAAAATTGAGTTATTTTTTTTTCCATTAGAGAACAGAAATTAATATTTGCTTGACTTGCAATACCGTCAGGACTGTCATTATTTGAATAATAATATAAAAAATAGTAAATAATGAGTAGGAGTAGGTGTTGCAGTAGCAGCAGTGGTAACATCATAAAATAACATCCAGTGACAAAACCTGAAACCTTGAGTTCTCATTATTTGATTATTACAGAATACATTATTATACCTGATTATTTGTTTCTAATTCTTCCTTAAGCAGTAGCTGAGGTGGCATGGACTCTTCTGCTTGTGTTTTGATTTATAGAAGAACATATGAACTGTGTCTTTGTTAAAGGTTATAAATAGGCTTGCCATTTCCAAAAATCCTTTTAAAATAACATCCAGAAAAGGATGATGCAAATACATGACTGCAACTTTAGTACAGCGACAGGGATACAAATGTAACCCCATCAACCTGGTTTTAGCTTTGATCTGTATTTTGTGATAACAGGATTTTCAGTGATTTTATTAAATGGCCATATCACACACTGAGGCATTTAGCTTTGAAGGAAGATCAATGATTTAATCATGTTATTAGTTGGGAAATTGGCTTCTAAGTCTTTTGTGACATCATTTTACTATTTTAATGACTTTTATTTTAATTTAAAATATTTTAAGGGATGAGGATTAAGGAATGTCCTTTAAGGAAAGGTTTTTCAATTTGTGAAGTGGGAGTTTAAGGCAGCATGCTTTCCTCTATGGCTACTCTTCTTTTTCATGATTAACCTAATGATGATTCAAGTGTTAAATGAATAGGATCTTCATGGTGAGCATGCATTCTATCAATAAAGAACATACAAACAGTAATTGATAAGAAGAGGGCGTTCGGCACATCTACACTATTTGGGTAGTTTATAGCTAATTTATCCAAGGATCTCCTCCAGCTGTTTCTTGAAAGGAGCCAGGTTATTAGTTTCAACAGCATACAGTAGCTGTGTATCTTCTTCCATACTTCCACAACCCTTTAGATAAAGAAGTGCCTCCTGTTATTGTATTGTAATGCACTTTCATGTATGTAGCTTTTAGGTACATTGACACAGGTTAAGGATCAATCATTTATCTTTCCATTAAATCCTTTACTAAGACACAATTGGTTCATCAAAAAATAAAATGGAGCTTAAACATAGTGGAATGCAATATCTGCTACATGAGCAATACTATACAATACTGTATGTACTGTGAGGCACTATCCCCACAAAGATACCTGTCGTATCTAAAATCTGTAGTAATTAAAAAATAAATAATTCCATTTAAACTTTCAAAGCTTGTGTTTTCATGATGCAACAACCTCTTAAATTACATTCATTATATGTGCATCTATTTTCCACTGCATATGATTACAGGAAACAAAATAAAATAACCAATACATGTAATTATGCAAGCTCTAGTACAGATAAAACAAACATTCAGCATATGCTGGTATTTCTTTTAAATTCATTTGATGATGGTTTTGCTGGAAAAACATTTTCCCCTCTCAGAGTACAAGTGTTTTCATGTGAAGCACAATTTCCACTCCCTGTAATTACTTGGCTTGAGCAGAAACCTGCAATGAAAACATCTCCCACAGGTATAGTGTATAACTGTGGTTTTTCACACTGTGGCGTCTACTGCTGAATTTTATTGCGACTCCCTCAGGCTACAAACTCTTGAATCATTATTACTTCACCTGGTTTCTGCACAAGCCATTGGGATTCAGTCAGCAGCTACTGACTGACTCACTTTACCCTGACTAACTGCAACTAAAAATAGAAGCCTGGTTTTGTTTACTCTAGTTCCTATACAGGTTTGCTCTGTAAAACCTGAAAACATAGCCCATGGTGAAACAGGAAATTGAGCTGAGGGCAGTCTGCTGTTTGATGGCATTCAGTGGAAGGTCATGAGAGAGTTGTAGCGTGCTAGGATGAGAAGGTATGATCTGATAATGAGTAACAAGAAACTGAGACTAATCACCTCAGGTAGGAGGACTGTAATCTTTGTGTGGCTTGGTCATTTCCTGTGAGGTTTTTAAAGTCAATCCCATGGCTTTGTTACCTTTTCTAAGCAAAGGAAAGAGACTACATATATGAGTAAATTAACTTGTTGAACTTCCTGCTAATTACAAGTAACCTAAATGCTCACCTTCTGTGTTTTATGTTCCGATTCGGCACTGAGCTGTCGGAAGATTTTTGCTTTAAATAATTTAGTGCTGTGAGAACGAAATCATGTAAGAAACATAAGGTACTATGGTTAGCATTGAACAGAACTTTTTTTTTAAAAAAAGAATAAACTTAAAAATTTTGAAATAGACTTAATTGGCTAGAAAATCGTGTCTGCTTGTGTCATATTACATGACCTTGAATTTATGAACTAATAATTAAAGGTGCAACATAAGATTCTAATATGCTAACGATACTTGGAATAAGAATAAATTAATAGCAGCAAAGGCATGTTATCGCAGTGGTTAGCATTGTTGCCTTGCAGCACTAGGGGTCCTAGGTTCAATTCTGGACCTGGGGGTGCTGTTTGCATGGTGTCTGTGTTTTCACCCCTGTGTATGCTTGGGTTTTCACCATGTACAAAAACATACTGATAGGTTAATTGGCTCTGCTGTCAGTGTGTGTGTGTGTTTGTTTCTATCTGCCCAGCGATGGACTGGCCCTTTGCTTATTGGGATAGGCTCCTGATCCCCAGAAACCCTGAATTGGAAAAAGCAAAAATTAGAATAGTGAATGGACTGATGAACTGTAATTGCAGTTTAAAATGGTCTCAATCAAAAGTGGCTATAAAAAATATTCACCCCCGTTGGACTATTTTATATTTTATTGTGCTACTGTCATGATGGTGTGCTTTGGCTAGCTGTTTTCCTGGGAAACCATTACATTCTTACGGGGGCTCATGTTTTTTCTGGGCCTCACTTCACTCTGTGTACAAGTTGTAGTCTCAAAACAGCCCTGTAATCCGCTTGGTCTGCTTTTTCAGGAGGCCCACTATTCAGTTTCTCCGTGCCCGATGCTCCGTTTTTTCTGACCCATAGGCTGGACGGCAGTTTTCTACCTGAAGCCTACACTCTGCTCTGTGCAGCAGCTTTCAGCCTGAAGTCTGCCCTACAAAACCATCTGGTCCCCTTTTTCAGGAGGCTCGTTATTTGGTTTCACCTGTACCCGAGGCTCTGACAGAAATTGGCAAACATTTGGCAGAAATTTCAGCTTCAAGATAGCCATTAGCCCTGCTCAGCAGTTGTGGTTTTAAGTCAGCTCTTCCTTTTTCACAGCAGTTTTTTAGCTCCAGCCTCAGGTCCAGCGTTTGCCCGGTGCACCAAGCCAGCCCTTGCTCTGTATAGCAGTCTCTGCAGCCTCAAGCAGCGCTTCACTCTGTCTCATTGGCCTCATGTCTGCCTTTCAAATCCATCCTACTTCTGTCTCAGTAGGATCACCATCCAGTTTCATTTGTACCTGAGGCTCCCTGTTTCCAGTCATCAGATTGTGTATCTGTGTAGCAACTTGTGGCACCTATTCTGGCTTCAAGACAGTGCTTTGCTCTACCCAGCAGCCTCAGCTCTCAGTGTCACTCAGTACAGCAGCTTCAGCTCCAAGCCGGCTCTCAGCATCGCCCAGGACAGCAGCCTCAGCTCCGGCATCACCTGGAGCACCAGCCATAGCTCCTAGCCTGCTCTCTACATTGCCTCACACAGCAGTCTCAGATTCTAGTCCACATTTATTCTTTTCACTGGTCACCATGTCGACCCTCGATTTTGCTGACCTGCATCCCTGTCACTCCTGAGGGCTGGCCTTCTAAGCCCTTCGTTTCGCTATTCAGGGCACTCGGTTTCTTTCAAACAGAAAAATCTCTAGAATGTCAAAGCGAAAAACAAAATTCTACAGATCTTCCAGGATTGATTATAAATACAAAAGAGAGAAAATAACTGATTGCATTAGCATTTACCTCCTTTGAGTCAATATTAGGTAGAGGCATGTTTGGCAACAATTACAGCAATGCATCTTCTTGGACAGGTTTCTACGAGTTTTGAAAATTTGGACACAGTAATCTTTGCCCTTTCTTCTTTGCAAAATTGCTCCAACTCCCTCAGGTTGGATGAGACAAGTTGGTGAACAGCAATTTTCAACTCCTGTCACAGATTCTTGATTGGATTGAGATCTGGGCTACTCCTGAGCATTAATTTATTTTCTTTTGAAAGCACTCCAATGTATCTTTAGTTGCATGTTTTGGGTCATTATCCTACTGCAAAGACATATCTTGTACCAAGTCCCATGTCTCTCATAGTGTTGTGATGGTGTTCTCAGGAGGATGCTCACTGTTATGCTAGATCCAAACATTTTGGTCTCATCTGGCGAAAGAATCTTCTTCTACTTGGTCTCAGAGACTCCCAGATGCCTTCTGGCAAAGTGTATTTAAGATTTGATGTAAGTTTTTTTGTCACTCTCCCATGACATCCAAATCTGTGAAGCACCCAGGCAATTGTCATATGCACACTTTCTCTCTTCTGAGCAATGAAAGACTGCAATTCCTTTAGAGTGTCACAGGCCTCTTGGTGCCCTCCATGACTAGTGTTCTTCTTGCTTGGATTCTCAGTTATTGAGGACACCTTGTTCTTTAGAGTTTCACAGTTGCCGAATTTTCTACATTTCTTTATAATGGACTTTACTCTGCTTTGGGTACTGTATATGTACTGAACTGTACTTGGAAATTTTCTTATACCCTTCCCCTGATTGGTGTTCTTCAATAATCCTATCCCAGATTTACTCTGAAAGTTCCTTCATGTTGTAGTTTTGTTGGGAGCTGTACTAATTAACTGTAGGATGCCCCAGAGATAGCTATATTTATCATGAAACACCCTAACTGCACACAGGTGAACTCCATTCAACAAATTCTGTGACTTCTAAAGACATTTGGTTGCACCAGAGCCTATTTAGGTGTGTCTTAGTACAGGGAGTGATCACTTATTTTCTGTTTCATATTTTGTTTTCATTTTGACATTATAGAGTGTTTTGTGATAAGCAACGGCACAAAATACCAAATACATAGATCGTGAATCTACTGTATATTGTAAGACTAAGGGGGCTGAATATTTTTGATAGCAACTGTAAGCACAAACAATGAAAAGTGAAGCAAAAGTAAAGCAAACGTTTTGAGGTTATTCTAAAACTAACAGCCTCAAAATCAAAATGTATTTTGAGCAGCACAATACCAATGAATGAAAATTATCTAAAATGTAAACTTTATCAAGTTAGATTAATTTACTGTACTTTTTTCTTGTTATTTATATTGACTCTGAATTATACTTTGATTCCTTGATGCACATTTTCAACTCATACAGTATGACTGGAAGGATTCAGACATAGATTCCAGAAAAACATGTTTACACCTGAGCTAGCATTAAGGTTAGGTATCCCAGAAATTGATGGCTTGGCTGGATTTTTGGATCTGAAATGTAGGCGAACGTATGTTTTGCTTTAAGCTTATTTGAAAAAAGTGGAAATGTTACCGGTTAGTACGGCGGCTCAGTGGTTAGAATTGGAGCCTTGCAGCACTGGGACCTTGGGTTCAATTCCAGACCTGGGGTCCAATCTGCATGGAGTTTGGATGTTCTCCCTGTGTTTGCTTAGGTTTACGCTGGGTGTTCCTGATTCCTCTGCCGTCTAAAGACATACTGGTAAGTTAGTTCAAATAGGTAGTTACTGGTAGGTTATTTGGCTTCTGGGAAAATTGACCCATTTGTATCTGAGTCTACAGTGTGCTATGGACTGGCATCTTGTCCAAGGTGTATCCTACCTTGTGCCCCTTAGTTGCCAGGTTGAGCTTCTGCTCTCTCATGACACTGTATTAGATTAAGTTCTTAGGTCTTGGTTTCCATTCTGTCATGCCACTGGTGTGGAGTTCCAGTGCTTTTCACATGGCCAGGTGGGTATTTTTCAGGTGATGCTGTTTCTTTCCATAGTCCAAATACATGTTGTCTAGATTAATTCACTTCTCTGAATTGTCCTACATGTATGTGTGTGCCCTGCGATTGTATCCTGTCTAACTTTCATTGCCTGTCAGGTTAGCCTCTGGCTTATTGTGCAAATGTATTGGATTAAGTTGTTATTGAAAATAGATGAGTAATCGTGAACTTTATCTTATTTGGCAGTTTTAAAAGCAATCATCTTAAAGCACATTACACAAAATAAATCTAAACACAATTGACAGCATTGGTTATACATAACTGATGGGAGGAACCCAATTACATGACGTCATCTGTCTCACTATTAAAATGCAAAAGATTTTATATCATTTTTTTTATGACAGAATACTTCAATCCAGGAAGCTGATACATACCAGTAGGGTCCCTTCCAACAGTATATGTAAAGCACTTTGGGATCCTATGGAACAAAGAGATCTATACAAATGCAAACAATTACTATTGTTAATAAGGTAATATGGTGTTGTGCAGGGTGTATGTGAATATGTGACTCCACTCAATGTCTTTGGGTTTACAACATTTTATTTAATACTTTATCTGCCAATGTATTATATGTACCTATAATATAGCTAATATACAATATAAATACAAATTATCAATGTATGCACTATTTTAAAAACTGTTATCCCAAACTACTTTAAAATGCATATGTTTTACATAGTACAATAAAAATAACAATTTAGATTTACATTTGGATTACATACTTACATATGAAAAAAAGCAAACACAAGAGATAAAACTCACAAACAGGCCTTTCAACAAAAGGAAGCTTTCAGATAGTAATTAAAACATTCAAATGTGACCGAAGCCCCGCATCTGAAACTTATGGTGTGATGTTCCAGAGGTTTGAGACACAACATTAAGCTTTGTGTGTAAACAAACAGGAAACACATAGCAAGCCAGTGTTAGTAGAGAGAACATGCAGGTGAATTTACAGATTACAAAATGCCTAGATACTATAGAGTAGAGCTGGGCGATAATTCGATAACAATAATTATCGCGATATAATTTTCCTCGATATAATTTTAACAAAAGTTCAATAAATGTTCGATATACATGTTTATGCTTTGCGCATGCACACAAAATACTGTACGCATGCGCATGTGCGTGTGCATGTTGCAGACCGGGCAGGTAACAGATTTGTTTAATGTTTCTGCTGTTTGGCAAGTGTTTGTTGTGTTCTTAAAATAAAAAGTTGTTTAATTTACCAATTAACTGTTTGGTTTCTTCAACTTTCACTCAGGAGAAAATATCTGCTTTTAAACTTGAAAGAAATAATGATTTGACATTTATCGTGATAATTATCGATATCGACTGATATGAAAATTTTTATCGTGATAATGTTTTTGGCCATATCGCCCAGCCCTACTATAGAGCCACATCATCCAAAGCTTTGACCGTAAGCAGGAGCAGTTTAAAATCAGCTCAAAACCAAAACAGGAGTGAGTTGATCAGTTGTAGCAACCCAGTCAACCAAGATTCTAACTGCTGAATTCTCAAACTTTTGCAATTTGGTACAGTAGATTTAGTTTTAAAGACACATGAAAGCAAGGAGTTAGAATAAACAATTGAAGACAAAAACTAACCTGTGAACCAGCTTTTCTGCTACAAATACAGACAGCAAAGGACACAGCCTGGCAATACATCTAAGATGGTGCACTAATACATTTACAAAATTCTGAAAATGAAGTTCAAATGTCAACCCAGAATACAAACTCATCTTCAATTTCATGTGTGAAGCACAGTACCATTAACTCAGACTGATGTTACAGAATTTGTTTTACGTAACTAATGGGAAAAAACATTAACAATCTGAGTTTTTTAAGCTAGAAGTATTATTTCCAACATGAGTGGTGTACATTTGTTTCTTGTATTATTTCTTCCTTATATCTGTGACCAGTAATTTAAAAAAAATCATACAAAAAAGCACAAGCACTTCTTCAAATGATAGCTTGTTGCACTCTATATAGTGGTAACATAATGGTTACATTACATCTATAACATTACAGAGATTCCCAGCAGCACTGGTTTATTTTAATAGGTAATTCCAAGAAAAAGCACGAATTGTCAATACTTGATTGAAGTGTTCATATACATAGGTCCAGTGCCTGACTGACATGATATAGAATAGGAAACATTAGTTTTACCTTTGGGGTATTTTATTACTCATTGTACCCAGATAGTAACCAAGACAGTAGATTACAAACACTGAACATCACAGGCTACAGCAACAGAAGTAATATGTGGCCTCTTCATTTCCTTTCCTCAATATTCTTTAATGATTTCATGTTAAAGTTGAAAAATAAATTGGATGCAAATTGTGTTCAACTAATTAATTTCCCTTCTAAATAACCTGGGAAATGCTTTCTCATTTGTTTCAGATCTATTTCAACTACATATATGAAGAGTATTATAAATGCATTAAACCTGTAACTCAATTCACATGTGCATTGAAGGGTGATTGCTTACCTGATATACCTTTGCTTCATCTTATTCTTTTTCATGATACCATGTACTATGAATTTACAGCGAAAAGTCCTTTTCAGATAATGTAGTATGCTGCAAATATTAGTATTATTAATAGTAATCCAGGAATGTGTATAATCACAAAGTAATCATTTATATTCAGAAATGGTCCATGTGAGATACAAATAAAGATTTTCTAAGCAAAATGTTGGAAGTATTCTGGTGCACCAAAAATAGACTTTCACTTTCCGCATCCATCACAGTTTATTGCAAAGTCAAATAAGCAAAATAGCAATTGAAAATATGAATTTGCTTTTAAGGGACACACATCACAGAGTATAATTTTCATTATAGCAGCAGACTGAACCACCCTTCAGTTCTAGTAAAAGTATAAAAAATGGAACATGGCCAAATATCAGCACTATAAAGGAAAAGATGATGAGAGGAGAATACAGAAAGTTTTAAATAAAACAGTACAAACGTGTCAAAATTCAGATTTGCATTTAACAAAAAATGTTCTCATCTTAACCAAAGGTTATTAGGTGTGATAACAGTCATTACTCAATCTTAATAATAATAATAATAATAATAATAATAATAATAATAATAATAACAAATTTGTATTTAGATGTGTTATTAGTCATGACTAAATAATTTAATTTACAAGTAGTTTTAATTCTTTTTTTTTCTTCTATTTTTTCCTTCAGCTTCTAAACCTCCCAGTTCTCTATACTGCATTTCTCATTAAACCAGTGGGGGCTGAGGATCTTAGAACTCAGGTCTGGGAATATAATGTGATCAAGCAGATATTCTTGAGCTGCATATGCTCGGTCCCAGGCAAAGCTTAACATTAGGCAGGAAAGATTCAGCTCTTGCTCTTCATTACAATTATGCATACAGCGTGGAACCTGCGTGAAATGGCCTATCAATTAATAAACATCTGAGAAGGATTCAAGTTTACCAGTAAAAGAAAGCAACAGAAGCAGTGATAATAATCCTACAGCATGACAAAGCGACAAATCAGCAACTAGCTATTTCTCTTTATTCAAACCACAATCAGAAAATGCATTTATGTACAGTATGCCTGCACACACATATATAAATTGTGTAGATATATGAATTAGATCATGTAAAGAAAAAAACAAGAATCATTGGTGAATATGGAACTAGTAGGTGGAAACCGGAGACTGTCCCAGTCTGCCACAGTGTTCGCCTGAGGGCCTGAGGGAGTGATAGGCCTGAACTTGTCCTACACTTGGGAGCAAATCAAATCCTGGTGCATTTTCATCAGCTGTCAGCGGCAGACAGATATTTCTGCAGGGCCAAGCAGGAAATTAGGCTATTAAATTACAGCTTTTTCACAGACCCCTTGTCATTCTTCCCTGCTTTACTACAGATGTTCTATCAAAGTAAGTCATTGTAACCATTTATCTTTCTGAACTTAAATGCCTTCTTCCAAACTATTTTTCCCCTCAGTACTGGAAATCTTTGTAGTCTGTGCCTAGCTTCCCTGATCTTTTGCTGATCTTAGATTAATTTGCACTAGCTAGGAGTTCAACAACAAAATCAATTTCAATTGGGTCAGTCAGGGTCACTGCCAGCTCTATAGTGAGAGGGAAAAAATAGATTATCATCATTCCAGGGAGGTGTTTCATGAATCTAGAGTAAAACAAATATCTACAGAAGAGATTTAAAATTATTCAGCATTCATTCAGAGCATAGATTGCAAATTGTATCCGCCACCTCTTTGCTTGCCTGAGAAAATGTGTAATAAACAAATACATTATATGTGTTATAAACTAATCAGGACTGCTATTAATGCTTAAAATATATTTGTGAACAATAACATTGCTTAGTGAAATGACTAAATAATACATAATATGCTATCACAATAATGGTTAGGATAGTGTGAACATCTAAACTGTGAGAAAGGCACACTAATACCAGATATAGAATAAATCTACTTACATTTCACTAGTATTTGCTAAATGACTGCTGAATTTGTTTTATATTGATTTATTAAGTAGCTGAGTTTCAGTATTTTGACATAGACCGAGTGTATTTGAGTACATTTTATGATAAGGTAAAAAGATCAATGTTATTAGTTCCAAGACCCTTAATAAGAAGTTTCAGTTTAACAAATTTATCATTATTTGTATGAACTCTCACCTACTGTACACACTCAAATAAAATACAATAACTTTTCCTCCTTTATCCAAAAGCCCTTATAGAGTTTTCAAGTTAAACACCACCAAATAAAATCATAAAGCAACAACAGAAGTCCCTTGCAACTAGGCCTTGATTGCACCAGCAGTAGCATGCCAAGCCTTTGCCCCACCAGTACCAAGGACTGAGCAGTAGAGAGCTCTATCTAAATAATATCAAGTCATGGATAGGCAGAGATCCAATGATGTCAGTGGGGGTAATGCAGAGGCTGGTACTACGCATCTAGAGAGTCAGCATCTTCATGACTGGTTTTGCTGCTTCCTCTGTAAACAAAAAACTCAATCTAGAAACATGCCTCCTGTTCTTACTCTTTTACTCCTTTACTTACACTTAATGTACACTTTTTTTTTAATCCATGCCGAATTTAGCAGATGGGTGACCACCCATGTTAAGGTAATATTTCATTAAGTCAAGTGAAGCAAGGAGAAACAAAGTGCTTAGGAATTGCCGGATGTCTGGTATGTTAATGAAGAGTGTCATATTATTTTATATTATTTTAAAGTAAAAAGTATTTTTTAGCTGTCCTGGGAAAATGAAAAAAGTAAGCAACATACAATGTTACATGAATCATTTACACCTTTAAGCATTTTATATTTAATATTTGACTAAGACATTGATTATATAGTCCAGTTGTGTTTTTCTACATGAAGGTTTTCAACAGCCAGTTGTTTTCTGACAATATTCGGGGTGTTGCTATGTTTAATATAAATTTTGCCCTGTATAGAACAACCTTTTATAATAATCCAAATCCCACATTATTTGCACTGAAATTAATAAACAGCAAATGTCTAACATTATACCATATTACTTTCATTCTGAGTTTCAGCTGGTTAGAAAGGTAGAATATCAGTGACTGATTTTAATAAGGTTGTTGATGTAGAGTTATAGTACATACAACTACTGTTTGCAATTAAATGGCAGAAAAGGAAATCTAAATACAAATTAGTGGAACATGTTCAGACGCAATCTTCCACTTGGCCCTTCCTATACACGGTACATCAGGCAGATGTTCTGTTTCCTTCAATAGATTCTTCTATACCCAAATTATTTATATCTCATAGAAATGAAAATAAAGCATAATGTTTCATTATGTCTGAATGACATTCAAATAAATTTTTTCAATTGTTGTAATCTCATTTTTATATTCCTTATGCTTGATTATAGAAATGTCTAAGACCTGAGCCAACATAATGTTTCGAAGGCTGTGGCACACAATTCATTTTTTATGTAATGTGTCAGATGTCCCAAAGTCATGGTTCTGTGTTCATTTTTGCATTTATTCTTTAAGATGACATGAATGCTTTAACATTTAACTGCGCCATCAAAAAACAAGATCTCATTATTTCAGATAGTCCTTGGTTTTCTCATGAACAGTGTTCAAGATGTCAGAGCTAAAGAATAAGGAATTAAATACAAAATCAAGCGATTTTTATAGAAGCAAATATATTATTTAATTGTACTGAAAATAGGATAGAATATTTGTTACCTTTAATACCAGTTTTACCATTGTTTACATGTTAAAAGAACATTATGACTCTTATTGTGGAAAAAGGTGTCAAAAAGAAATGTTCTATTCGCACCCCTTGAAAAATAGCTTTGGAAACATCACCTTGTGCCATCGTGATTAATTGCATTCATATTTGACAAGAGAAGATAATATACAGTAACTAGGATTGTTAAAATCTCTGAAAATTATAATTTTCATTACAATAGAAATCACCTCTCTCCTACACTATATCTCACAACAAACACAAACACAAATCTGTAAGCTCCAGTGGGCAATGTCACAATTAAACAAATTGTAGTTTAAAACACATACTAAAATGAAACGTCAACGTGTACAATGCCTTGCAAGAATTATTATCTCTAGTCCTATAGTATTCCATTTTGTAAAATTACAAAATAATACGGGTACATTATTAAGTTTAATATTGTATTCAAAACCTGAATGCTCACAGCTAGGACTTCTAAGGGTAAGATACAGTAAGTTAAAGTAAATGTCAGAAAAAAACTAAAAAGTGAAAAAACTGTATATGTCAATTACATAAATCTTCAAACCCACGAATTCAATATTTGGTGGAAGCATCTTTGACAGCAATTACAGTCACTAATCTCTACCAAATGTGCACACTGACTTGGTCTACTTTTTGCCCACTCTTTTTGTTCAAGCTCCCTCAAGTTGTCTCAATTTCCCATAAGATTCAAGTGAGAGCCTTCCCAAGGTCACTCAAGTACATTCAGTTTCTTACTCATAAGCCATTCTAATGTGACTTGGGTTTTCTGATTTGTATCATTGTCCTGATGAAAGGTGAATTTTTCTTTGAGATTTTGGTCTAAAGGCAGGTTTGCCTCTGAGATTTATAAGTACTTTGCTCCATCGATGTTCCCATCAGTCTTGACAAGCTTCCCAGTACCTGCTGATGATAGCAGAACTAGAAGATAATGCTGCCACCACCATGATTGACAGCAGAGATGGAGATGCTTGAATTCCAATTTTGTATTGAATGACCACAAAATCTTTTTGCGACATGTTTGCAGTATCACTAGGTGCTTTCTTGTAAATCCCCCGTTTGGTTTGAGATGATTTTTCTGTTTGCCCCTGAGAGAAAAGACCTGTAAAAAACACAGGTCTTTTTTTTAAAGCCTCTTTCAAAGTGGCCATTGACTTCACAGCGGCATTCTATCCAGTTTTCTTTCTGGCAGTGCCTGGTGCCTTGATCGACTTAACCAAGTTCAAACAGATGTTAAGTGTCTTTGAAAATGTGTTTGTATCCTTCACCTGACCTATGCCATTATAAATTATCCCTGGATTAATGAATGAAGCTTTACTTGAAATTCACTACCTGATTTGTATGAATGACTTTACAAAAATAGGTAAACTTGTTCATTCTGAAATCATGTGAACCATTTTTATGTACAGTACAGATGGAGGCCATGCATCTAATTGTGTGGATCATTAATGTACAGTCGTTTTGTGCACCTAAATTAATTTAGATCTACCACAACAAAGTGTGTAAATGCTTATGCAATGTTGACTGTTCCATTTCTCATTCATATTTAATACTTTTTAGGGTTTTTTTTTGTTTAAATGTGTGGAGTATGTTGTGTATATTGCTTTTTCAAGGTATCATGTCTAGAAGCTTTAAAACAACAAAATATGAAAACTATACAATATTCTGAATACTTTTGACAGGCACTGTGCATTTCTTGCTCTTAATCATATTGTAACTAACTTATCAACCACAATATATGTTGCATACTACTCTGGCACACAAACTTTTCAGTCTACTTACCAGTGTTTCACTCTTGCTTCCTTTACATTTATACTCAGGTTAACAAGATAAGAAGAGATGAATTATTTAGTTAACTACAGTTAAGTAATTAAGACAGCTTACCGATGATTTTATTTGTAAAGTTTAGGAGATTTGTAAAAACAAATCTAATCAAATAATGAAAAAAAATACCTTGAGATTTCCCTGTACACATCTTTACCTATTACATGATTCCTTCCTATATACTGTACATATACTGATGCTCTCTTTAGTCAATAATTGCATAGCGAGTTGGAAACCAGCTTTAATCAGAGGTTTCGACCCTATCCATAATGCCTTCCTGCTCATGGGTCAACAGAGTTAGCCAGTCACTACTTCCTCCCAGTCTGAAACTTAACTCATCTCTCCTGTTCCAGAGCGAGAATGAGGATTTCTTCACTGTCTCCCCCAACCTCTCCTAACTGCTGTCTTTCAGCCCCTTTCAATCAGCCCAAAAGCCGTCAGCATTCTCCAGACTGACTTTTCAGGAAATACTCTCAACCTCCACCAGGAACAACCACGTCTGCCTCCTTTCCCTCTGCAATCTTGTATTTCTTCATACCAGATCTTCAAATTTGTCACTTTTCCTCTCAAAGGCCTCCTCACAGCCTTGCTCTGATGGCACTGTCAGCCTAATGAGGATGATCTTTCTCAATTCTGGGCACCACATCACCACATCTGGCCTTAGGGCTGTTTGTACATCCTTAGGAAACTGCAGCCATCATCCAAGGTCCACTCTCATGTCCCATGATGGAGCTTTATGCAAGATAGAATCTTTGGCTCGTTGACCTTGTCCCACTCTCACCCTCCCTGACAAATGAATTTGTAGACCCTCCATGAGCCTGCAGTTTCTTCTGTCACTCTTTCTCCAAACTCTGACTCTGACATCAAGACCTTGTCATGATGCCATCTGTACCATAACGCTCCTCACTTTTAAGCTGGTGTAACCAGGTGATGAGATGTGGGGCACAGGAGTCGGAATAGCGCCTCACGCAGGCTGGTAGTTAGACTCGCTTTACCAGCCTGCTTTACTCCTGACATGTACAGTATATATTTCTGCAACCCCTCCTATGGTTTTGTCTAATTTTTTAGGTAAGACCTGATTCCTGCCCCATTGACCAAGTCACCTCTGGAGCTTCTAAAGGACATATCCACCCTGCATTTTGCTGCCTTAAATTCTCCCACAATGGAAGCTTGCAGCTGTCCTGATGTTATAAAAAGCCTCACTGATTTGAAGCTTGGAAGGATTGCCAGCCACTTTCAGAGGTACTTGTTGATTGTTTCCTGAACTTTACACATCTTGAGTTTCTTGATTTGAACTTAATTCTCACCCATGTTGCCATGCTCTCTTGAGCTTTTAAAATTCACGTTACTTGCAAATTGGGCATAGTTGTTACCATTAGATCATCCATGAACACCCTAAGGACTGGTTCATTCCTGATCATTACTGATCATTTGAGGTCCACAGACTTGTTGCCTTGTTGTTATTATGAGGTTCATTTCCATTGTTACGACCCCAAGTGTCTAGGGGTAAAGGGGTGTAACATTTAGGATAATTTTTGGAAGCAGGTGGGTTCTGGTGAGGGACTAGGAAGCGCAATAACAAGGGTGGGTGCAAAAGTGATGATTTTAAGTTGAATAAGTGATTGGTAAGACACGATAACACACAGGGGTAGGGAACTAGAGTGGTGCCAAAGAAAATAAAATAACAAACAAAATGGAGCTGGCTAGGAAAGTGAGGGAAAGCTAACCTGTCTACAAAAGAAAACCCAAAACACACGGTCTTCGGTGTCTTCAACACCCTAGCTAACCTCCACTGACTACCCAAAACCATACAAGACAAACGGCACTCACCCGTACTAAACTAGTGTTACTAATACAAAATCAACTAAGTGTGTAGAATGTACCCAACAACGTAAACTAACCTTATACACATAAGTTCACACAAAAACACAAGTGAACTAGGAATAAAATAAGGGAATAAGAGTAATCAACAGGAACAGGGTACAAAAGAACACAAAGGTTGAACATATAACACGTTAGGGCAAAGTAATGGCAAAACAAGCTACATTCAATTACCCAGTTCTATAAATGGGAAACCACATTAGCTTAGTTACACTATACATTATTAAGCATTTGTTTGTATTTGTTTTATGTAAATAATAAAGGGTTAATATTATGTATTGAATCAATTTTATCATTACATAATGTGTTTTTTTATTTTGAAGTAAATATGCTTAGGGCTCACTTGGTTCAAACCACCTAACCCCTTGGCAAAGGAGTTCATTAACCTGAAAAAATGTTATAGTCATCTAATTAGTAAATGTTTTGTTTTTATATCAAGCATGGGTTTAATCTTAAAAAAAAGATGAGATGTATAGGAGAGAACAGAGGCATCTTTACCACAGAACTGAACTAGTAAAGTTCATTTACAAATCATCTTCAAATGCTACAGTATAAACTATCAAATGGCAAATCCTACAAAACTTTGTATTCGGTGTGGAAAATAGTTCTGTAAGGGGTGAATGCTTATCCAATCAGTTATTTTTTGTTTTATGTTGATAATTAATTTAGAAGGATCTGTAAAATTTTGTTTTTACTTTGAAATGTGAAATTTCAGGTACAGAACAAAACATAGCTATTTTCAGGACACATTTAATTTCTGTTTAGCTAACAAATGTAACATTCTGAAATAACACATAGTAGTAACTAGTTAAATATGATCTTCAGACTGAACTCCTAGGATTCACTGTTGTGACTCATTCAATCCTTTGTGACGTGCACATTAAAACAGACGGTATTTTCTGATTTACTCTGTGTTGGAAAACTCAGACAGGTCTCAAACCTAAAATTAAATCCTGCTGTTTCTTCTTTCTCCTCTGTTAATCATACAATGTGCTTTGACTTCAAAAGTATTCAACCCCCTTGGACAATTTTTCCATTTTATTGTGTTACAATATGGAATCATAGTGTAATTAGCTGCATTTTTCGCCATTTATTGACATAAAATACTCTATACTGTCAAAGTGAAAAAAATTCTATGGATCTTCCTATATTATACACCGGAGTGGCTTTAAAACAAAGATGGCTTCTCTGGAGTGGCCCAGTCAAAATCCAGACCTCAATCCAATAAGGAATCTGTGGATTTGAATATTGCTGTTCACCAGCGGTCTCCATCCAACTTTGGATGTACCCAGATATGCAAAGCTAGTAGAGAGTGATCCAAGAAGACTCATAGTTGTAATTTCTGCCAAAGATGCCTCTACCAAATATTGACTCAAGAGGGGTAAATATTTATGCAATCAGTGTTTTCTTTATATTTATAAATAATTTAGATGAATCTGTGGAAGTTTGTTTTTGCCGTGACATTATAGAGTTTTTTGTGTCAATCCATGGCAACAAAGACAAATTAAGTAGATTATGAACCTATATTGTAATGTAAAACTGTGTTCATAAGTTCAAGGGGGTGAATACTTTTGATAGCCACTGTATTTAAAATATTCCTTACTCATTTTAACGTAAATATGTTATAATGCTTGGTAAACTTCAGATCTCTGGAGGGCAATACAAGCTAGCAGAAAAACAAACTGTTAACAAAGTCTCACACTATAAGAGAAAAGGGAGAAAGTTTTGCAGGAAAAATAGTTCAACACTGGGTCAATGACTCATACTCCATTTTGTGTGTGTTTCTAACCCAGCTATGTACTTCATGAACTTTTGATGTATTAAATTATAAAACCTTGGCTTGCTCGTTTTGTTTTAAAAACAATTACATGGGTTATGAGGTTGACCCATAACATCAACATTACAATAAGAAAGGACACCCATGTATAACAGCTTGTCATTTTATAATTCATTTATTTTATCCATATTTTTCCTATTATTTCACTAACTCATTTAATTGGAGTTCTCCTGCTCCCATTCCATGTGAAGAGCAAAGCAAATTGCTCAATAAGTCAATTAAAAATGCTTTAAAAACCCCCGTGTGACTTGTTCAAGGAGAGGAAGATGGGCTTGCAGTGAAAGAATAATCCTGGAATAAAGGAACTACAAATGGAGTGTGATCTAGCTGAACTCCATATAACATGAAAGGTAGCACAAGGAAAATGGTAGACATTCTTTTATCATACCCTTTCTCCTCGCACTTATCAGTCTGTCTTGTGTGTTTTAATCTTACGTTTTAAAATCTACAGTATTTTAAACACCTGTAATGAGCTGTGCAAATATAGCCACACATATTTAATGTAAAAAACAAAAACAAATACATAGCCACTGTTTTATTGTCTTTTAAATTTTGGCTTTGAATAGGGCACACAAAAAAAACAACTTTGATGAGTTATATGCACTATGTTGTCTGGTTACTCTGGCCACATAATGTTACTCAAATTAAAGCCTACATTTGGTCATAATGATTATGGAAGCAAAATATATTTGTTTATGTAATTTTCTCTTTGGTCCCAGAGACATTCGTACTTAGAAGTGTTCTGGAGAAAGCTGCTTGAAAAGCTAAATTTATCTTGGCAGATCTCAGGAGCTAAGAAATATGGCTTGATCAGTGGGATGTGAGACCTCTAAAGAAAATCATGTTGCTGCTGTAAGCAATGCTGGTGGACTAATGCTCAGCACTCTTCCACCTGGGCCATAATTTCTAGACCAGTGTGTCTAGACCAGCATGGTGACAGAGGTCACTCCAATGTAGGATATACCATTCTTTGGATGAGATGTAAAACTAAAGTCCTGTCTACTTGGTCATTAAAATTCTATGGTACTGTTTGCAGGGCATTTAATTACTCCACTCCTGTCTAAATTTCACCTAGGCTTGGTTAATTTAGCCTATCAATAATTTTAAAAGACACCAGAAATAAATACTTTGTTAAAATCTTACATTTTGGAAACTTGGAATATTTGCTGTTGTTATTGTGATGCCGTGCTTGCATATGACATGCATTGAGAGGATTTAGAACACTGGCAAACAGTTTTTACACTCACTCCACCACTGTGCTCTAAGGTAACAACACAGCTGTAAAGTAACTGCACCTTGAATCAGCTTACTAGATCACAATATTGTGGTGTATGTTCTCTGAGCTGACCAATGACCATCTCTATTTTTATCCACCTGGGGATAGGTGATACATCTGTGACTGTGGTGCAGACGTTTTCTTGATAGTTGTCAGGAAGCAAACTCTCGCCGTGCAATGTTCAACAATCTTTAGCTTTTAAAAAAAATCTCTATGCCAAATTTGAAATGATCTCTTCTTCACAAACCACACAACCCCACAACTTCCAGAGTACCAGATGTAGTGCAGGTGAGTGTGGCCACTACACTATTTTGTCCTGGAGAACTGCTGCATGTACAACAAAGGGCTTAAACCTGGGCTCAGAAATTCAGTTTTTGAAAGCACGTCAAAGGTAAGAGTTGCCCCCTTATAAATAGAATACCCCAGTGCATTAAAGGTTCTGTGTAGGCACAGTTCAGGCTACTCTGAAGTCAACTACAGAAGGAGACACCTTAAAATAACTGAATGCTGATAGTATATGGATTACTTCTTTATTTACAGTTGACAAGAGTTTGTCAGATACTGTAAGGTCATATTATAAGTATAAGTACTATAAATAAGTCATAATAGTCATAAATAAAAGAGGTTTTTGTATTAAAATATGCTATGCATTAAGTTAAAGATTTGTACAGTAAATGTTCATACTCCAACTTCATTCACAGCTATAAAAAATAAGGTATACCTTATTTAAGAAGTCTGCATACTTGCCATATTTACATGCATAAAACATTGCTTATGAAAGCATAGAAACATCCTGCCCTGTATGAACAAATTAACTTGCTCAAGCATGCAGGGGATCTTTGCATCTAAGTGCAACGAAGATCTAGTTTCTCAAAATCGAACTCTACATACTGTAATGAAAGCTAGCTGCTAGTTATTGTGTGGAAAAGTTTCACAGCTCTGAGAGTGTTGTCATATTTATATAAAGTCAGCACATCTTTATCCCAGAGGCCTAGATTTACAAATAGAATAAAAAACGAATGCCTGACATCAGCTTTAATTTTCTAATGCAGTGACCCATTCCAGCACAGTGTAATAGTGGGTCCCTGTGTGACAATTAAAATAAATCACTCCTGAACAGAATTTGCCATTAGATGTGTTCATGCCTCATCAGTAACTGAATTGTCTTACATGATTTATCCAAGGGAACTAAAGTACTATTTCTCCCAGCCACCCCCTCCACAAATCCTAAACACAAAAACGCACAGAGGATATTGGCATGTTTTACACTACTGGTAATGAAACACAACATTCATAAATAATTAACTTTTTGATACTAATGAAAAATAGAAACCACATCTGCTTTATTAAACAGGATTTAAGAAAATTATGAGCATTAAATGCATCTAAAAAAATTGTGTATTTTTTATGTCTGTAACAACTTAAAATAAGCTTCAACTTAAAATAAGCCTGAAACTGAAGCTGATATCCTGACTGCTTTTAAGAAGCAGCTGGATGAGATCATTGGATAAATTAGCGACTAGCAACCAAATGGACTGAATGGTCCGAATGGCCTACTCCTGTGTTTAGCTTTCCCAATGTGTTTATGTAAAATTAAATTGTTATGTTGTGAATTAATAAAACTATCTAAAACGTGCACAGAGCCGTTAGTAATACACTCCTGCAATGCAGCAAAAGAAAGTACACTTAATATTGTACTGTATATTGTTGCTCATATTGTCGATAGCCATAGCCTAGTGAGCCACATGCTGAAACAGTAAGCGGGTTATTCAAATTCAAAGCCTGGAAGGTCTGAAATTAAAACTCACATTAATATGATGCTTTAAGAGCATAAGTGTTTATTGATTTTCTACAGCTAAGTACATATTGTTTTACCAAGCTATGAGGACACAAGCATATGGTGATTTAAAACGGCTTCCACATCATGAATTTTGACCTTTTTAAAAATGTCATGCATACTACATGTACCATAAGATTCCTCTGGCTGCAGAATATATATTCTACCTTAACGAACACACACTGGGGTTCTGACAAAATATAGCATTACACATTCCCTTATGGTGCTAGTTATGCAAGGTGCTTGCAATTTTACTTGTTATTGTTCACACCCTGACAAATCATTACATGTAAGTCATTAAAGCCCACTGCACTTATTTTCAAAATTGCAGCTCATATAAGACTGCAGTTCAGTGGTGGGTAGGTACATGAGGTTACCATCTGCCTGATCTCACCTATATACAGTAGAGTGGGGTTAGAGTTGGGCTTGACAAAATAATGGCAGACGCCTAAGAGTACATGATTGTTGTGTTTTTTTTTATGAATTTTCTCACTTCCCAGTGGGGTTTGGAAGGGTCCCTCTTGTCTTGTTTATATGAGGGAGAGGATCTCTTATGGATGCAGGGGGAATCCCTTAGGATGAAAATTTTAGTAAGGCAAGAAGGGAGACAGCAGCCATCCCACACCTCCCCTTCACTTTATCCGCGTTTACCTAGTAGAAAAATGCCTCTACTGAAATCAATTAAGAAAAAGGAAATGCTTCAGAGTGGACACAGAGAGGAAGACCAAAATAAACAAAAAGAGAACGAGTACATCATTATCCACACACAGATAAAACAAGAAAATAAAATGCAAAGAGAAAGGTAGAAATCACATTGCTCGGTTAGCTAACTGGCTAGCAACATAATTAAAACAGCTCTGATAAACTGTTAAAAATCAATTATTGGCTTAGCAGTTAGTCCTGAATGATACAGTTTGTGATAATAGAGGAAAATTATAATTTAACCTTCTACTGATGGGTACAGCTGAATGAATCTAATGTGCTCAAAATCAAAAATACTATAATATGGTATACTGTATATTTTTAGACCTTATAGACAGTACAGTATGTCTCGAGACACAAGAATTTCCTTGTTCAACATTTTCTCAGTTCTTCATGTCTTGATTGTAGCCTGGCTGGCATTTAGGACATTTCCTCAATGATTTTAATCTTGAGCGCTGTCTTTTTTGTTTACAAAATAAAACATTTACACAACACAAGATGTACATAGAATCATCATATGAAATTGAATAAGAGTCATAACGGTTATTGTAAGAAACTATCATACAGTATATACAAACAGGACGTGAGGGTTTTAACACATTAACATTACTGAGGCCAACTGGTATAAACTTCTAGCACTTGTTTTGCTAATTTAAATCAAATTGTCTAATAATACTGCAGATTATGAGAAAAACTGCAGTTATCATCAGTTCACAACAGTGAGTTTTTTTAAGTATCAAAATGCAATAGCAAGTGGCATCATGTAATTTAATGTTCTGCTAAGTGCAATAATGCTGCCTCAAATTCAATATTGTATTCGCATTTAACTAATTAGTTCTCGATAACACTGCTGTTATTCTAGTTAATGATTTTGTTACTGGGGAGAAAATGAAGCTTCTGACAGAATGCTTACAACTGTGCTGCAGGCAATTTCCAATAAACTTATCATTTCGAACAGATGGCATGATTGTTACTATTTATTTCTGAGCTTCTATACATGAAGCTTATAAACAGTTTTGGGGAAAGTTACTTCTATAAGGAAATACTCAACAAGAAGTCGGGGGAAATAAGTTTCAAAAGTTACCTGTACAAAGTCATAGTGATCTATTTAATATGTATATAGTTACGCAAATGTTACCTCCGAAATCAACTTCCCCAAAACTGTGTTAATTATACAGCAATCTGTTGCTCAAGTCGTAACTATAATGGATTACCTTTTAAACATTACTTTCTCCAGCAGTAATATGTATATACTGTGTAGAACATAAACAGTATATACTTATCCGTCTTGGGATGAGAGCCATCTATGGAAAACGAGGTTTCTGCAGATAGTAGTGTTGTTGGACCAGAAAGTGGTTATCTACCCTTAATTTCCAAGCCAAAACCCCAGAAAGGTGACTGTGGATACTATACAGTTGGAGGTGCAATCCTTTGGATGGCACATTAAACTGACATCCTGGTCTATTGGTCACAAAAGCTCCCGTAGTGATCATTTCTTAAGAGAAAAATCTTAAGAACAGGGCTGTTAATCCCAGTAGCCTGACAAAATCTTACTCTGATCATGTACTTTACAATACACAATACCTTCTAAAGTTTCCTATAATTCAGTTAGTGAAGCAATTTATCACACATCTACTGTACAAGGTCTGCTGTGCAGTGGGGCTACTGGTGCAGGTGGTTTTTGTACTTCTGTGGTGGAAGAAAAACCTCAACACTAATTATAGCCCTAAACCTAAATCATATGACAGCACCAAGAGAAAGAAATGTATTGCTTTATTTAAGCATTGTGTTTTTAGAAAAACATGTCATGATTGACTGTGCTAAGTGACCTTGACTAACTAAACCACATCACTGCTGAGAATGTTGATTGGGCACAGATTATGAGGTCATTAAACATATTTAATGTCAGGCTAAGTGAAACTCAAGAAAGCAACACACAGAAAGGAACCAATATGCCACGTTTATCAAGAGAACATTGCTATCATGCCATTGGTATGCTGGAGGCTGGACTAAATCGGCACACTGGCAATTGCTGTCTGAGGTGCTTTCACCCAGAAATCTCTAAATTGGTAAAATGTTACAGCTGAACACAGCCAATGATATACCATGATCCAGAAAACCACACTCTGCTTTGCTCTATACATCACCATTCTCCATTTCTATGCCAGTTCCACTGCATCGAAAATCACCTTAAGTGATTGATGACAACCTGATTGCATAGAGATATACCGATCTAGTCATGGGACCTCTTCTGCTGCCCTTCCTACAGGCTCATCCTGATGTTTCATCATGATGTATCCTGACAATATTTCAGCAGGAAAATAAATGTGTTGCTTGTGTAACTCTGCCTTTCTTGTGATATGTGAATGTGACACTTGTGGAAATGTGACATAATTACCACACTTCAGCCCCATTGAACATTTATGGATCAGCTGGGATGATATACTGTAGGATCTAGGCTTAGAGACTAATGAACAGAGACTAACTTGCCAAGCCAAAGGTTTTATGGAAGACTTTTATAACACAACATCTGTAATCTGGTGTGAAGTACACATTATCAGTGTACAGTCCGAACTGCTTCAAAAGTATTCTCACATTCTACTAGATTTGACTTTCACAGTCCACCCCCTGTGAATGAATCCTGTTACAAAAAATATCAATAACAAAAAGTATCATGCCTGTTCAATGAAATGACAATGCACTTACTCCAAAAATGATTCTCATGACTGTTTTCCATTTGTAAGTGATAAGCCTTTTTATACTTAGTTTTTAAGGACTACATGGACAAATTATATATGCACTTATAGCACTGTTAAAAAGAAATATGAACACCGAGGCCAAAACTGTATGGTCACTGCAACCAAAGAGTTCATCTGGAGTGGGAACTCCAAGACAGGCCAACTCAATCACCAGATTTATATTTAAATGAGCCTGTATTTCATATGAAGTAGTTCAAGTAGGTGGCTGTGTTAGCATGCATAGGTTGCAAAGGAACAGGTGAAGGTTCATCAAATGCCGGAAGGTAAAGAAAAAAAACTATTTCTGTTGTGAAGAATTCTTTATATGTGAAGGTGAGAGAAAAAAAAAAAACCTTTCTTGGGAACATCCCACTAAATAGAAACAGGAAAGAACTTAAAAGTGACTGCAGGAAAATATTTAAAATTATAGCACAAATGGTTTAGTGACCTCAATGGATCATAGAATGCATTGCCTCAATAGGCTATAAAATCAAACAGTGCCTTTAGTACTCTAAAATTTACTTCATTTAAATCCTTTTACATATGAGCACACTACTCTGGATTGAGTAAAATATTATTTTTTCTTCATATCTTTTGCTCTAATATGATCAAATGCATGGATGTAACTATCCAAATAAATCTGATTAAAAAAATAAAATGTATTGTAAGAAGGTTTTACAAAAGTCACCCAAAAAAAACCCCAAACCAAAACTAATCTAAAAAAACCAATAACACCCACTGAGAATCCCTCTTTATACCAAAGTATCTAAATTAAACCCATGTGAGAATGTGACTCTCAGTCCTTTACCAATCAAGTCATTAATACTTCACCACATGTGAACCTTTATGTAATAAAGGCCTGGACAACCTCTAGTGGCAGGTCAGCTGAAACTGTTGGCTTAATTGCTTCTAGCCTGTCACAATATTACATCAAACGTATCATTCATTTTACTTGATCACGGAAGCTAATTGGCTGTAAAGCAAAACTAAGTACCTTTGGAGGGAACTTTGTATGTAGCCTCAAATATACTGTATATGTATATGAATGCATGCATAGGACATAAAACATAAACAATAAAAGTACTTCAAGTAGGTAGCAGCGTCAGCATGCGTAGGGTGCAAAGGAACAAGTAAAGGTTTATTCTATGCTGAAACGTTGTGTTTCTTTTCTTCTTTTCACCATGGAATAAACCTTTACTTGTTCCTTCATGAACAGTAAAATATTTGCCTTTTTGTTGCCTCCCTTCAAATAGTGTATCAGCATAGACACCCAAATTATTTCATATAATTATTTCATATACTATCTTCTTCAGGCTGTTACCTATCTTATATTTATAACTTGTTTTCTTGCCAGTCCTGAATTTTGCCTTTCTGAATTTCCTTTGCTGTTTCTTCAGTGTTTCTTACTCTTCCTATCTTGAGTACGTTGCACTCACTTATAGAGGAGCAATAGCCTTGAGACAGGCTGCTGCACCCAGCAGACAGTGTTCAGGTGAATGTAGCCTGAAAGAAAAAAATGAACATGCGAGAGTTGGTGAATATCAGGAGGGTATCACAGAGGGAACTTCCAAGAGTCATCTAAGAGCAAGTTGAGTTCAGTACACGAAAAGACAGTCCACAAACCAGGCAAGCTCGGTCAAGTTGAATAGCAGCCTATGTCTGGCTACCCATGACTACAAAGTAGTAAACAGTGTTATTTTTGCGTTTTGTGTAATGTAAAAAGGCTATATTGCAACAAACACAACAACGATAATAATTCATTATCAGGAAACTACTTATTAGGGTCACAATACTCCAGATATATGGGGCAGAAATACACAAACATTTCATTGCAATCACATACTGACAACCAGGCACGGACAAATTAAAGACACATTAACTTAGTCAGCATGTCTTTGCTGGCATGTGGGAGGAAAGCAGTGCCCCTTGAAAACGCCACATGAATGTAGAAAGAACATGGAAACTCCACACATAAAGCAGGATTCCTTTATCCCTCGCTCTATATCATGGACTGCTAGTTGTAGCTGTGCAATTCAAATTAAAGAAATTTATTGGCAATAATGTCTTACAGTGTTGCCAAAGCAGATACAATTAACACTATATTCACAGTATAAACATCATTGAACATTACATACACCACATAAAACTATATTGTGAGATAGGCTTACTGTCTGTTCCTCTAGCTATGACAGGAGATCACATACTGGGCTACCAGCCCTACTGAGTTGGCTCTCCTCTCCCCTACTGCAGTTGGATTGGAAGCTGTTCTGATTCTGGCAGATGTAGGAATTCTGGGATTAGATTTGTTATTTTAAAGAAGAATGTCTAATCCCTGAGTATTTCTCACAGTTCAGATGAAAGCTCATCTCTGTCACTGTTTCTCCCCACTGGTAGTGGGAGCACAACATGTCTAATCCAGGCCTATGTACACTCTCCCTCCTGCTCTAAGAATGCCCTCCCCCCCTCCGTGATTGTCATGCACACACCTGTTAATCAGTTAAGGGCAATAAACCCTGGAGAGCCAGTTTTTCACTTGACTGCATAGCTAGAATCACCACTGGGTTCTGTTTTTAAATTATCTTCCCTTTATTCATTGAATCCTCCTTTATTCATTTTAGATTTTTTTCGAATTTTTTGTCCCTTCCATCCATATTCTAAAGCATAACCCAGCAAGCAACGGGTGCACAGTGGGATACACCTTGGACAGGATGGCAGTACATTGCAGGACACACACAGACCTTTTTATATCAAAGACTTTCTATATTGAAAGTTTTACATTGATTTCGTATATACTTATATATATATTAAAGACCTGCTTAGTGTATGAAATGCAATACAGGAGATCCCTCCTGTATTTTAACTATAAAGAAGAACAACTAAACAAAAACTTAAAGATGTTTATCATAGCAAAACTACAACTAATGAACCAGATGGATTTCAGTGAGTTCACCATGTATTTTCTCTTGTATTTTCTGTTTTCTTGAAAAAAGTTTCAGCATCACATTTTATTGTCTTCTCTATGTTCCATAATGTTTCACATTCACAGCAAACAAGAAAGCCAAATTTTCATCCCTTGACAAGAAGAATCTTCTATTAGACCCATGTTTATTTTCACTATTCTGAATTTTTGTTAATTTTATTTCCATAAAAGCTGAGAGATAAGCCCCAGTTTGCAAACTAATTATGGAGGTTCACAAAGTATTAAGCATGTTTGAGTAGAAGAAAATTAATTAATATTTCTGTCCCATTGCTCTATCAAAGCTGACATTTCAGACTAACTTTATAGACTCCTGTCATGGTACAAACATGACAAAATGTGTTCCTATTTATTTAAGTTCTGTTTTAAGAATAAGGCAGTGGGTTGTACAACACAAGTCTTATTCTACATTGTTAAAAAGTACCCAAATAAAATAGTTTTTCTTTGTATTTGAGGAACCTAAAAATACAGGACTAACAGCTTTCAAGCATTATCTTTTACTACCTGATTTGGTGCTCACAAACCCAATGTGCTCACACAACCTTTTGCTAATGACACAGCTACTGTGTATGGCAGGACATTGAATTTATGAATAATGTTCAAACAGGAAATTCAAACTGAAACAAAATAAAACTAGTCATAAGTACCATTTATGTCTTATGGTACTTGGGGTGGTAATGGGCTGGTTATTTATATTTGCCATAATAGGTTCTGTATCACTTAATTTGAGTGTGTATATACAAGGGTATTAAAATTTATCAATGTTAATTAGCCTGTGGTTTCTATAACACTCTTTCTGTTTTTCTTATGTTGAGAGTGTTAAACTCAAGAGCTTGGCTGAAATGAAGAATATTGCTTATTAAAGAGGTACAATCACTTGCAAAACTGTTTTCCGCCTACCTTGTTTAATTACAAATAATGTAATCTGATGATGGAGTCTCAGAAACCATACAAACAAGAAAGGCACACCCAAAAATGTTCTCAATTGTAAACCAAATCCCCTATTGTTGTCCCAATGTTGTCCCTCATCACTGGCAGATGGAATGTGTGGATAAAGGAAACTTGTTCGGGTTTCCCCCCAAAAAAATGAGGCCTACGGCAGCTGAGATAAGAGAAAATGTTGACCAGTCAACAATATCAACAATTTCCCAATCATTCCACGAACCGGCCTGGTAGAATAGGAAACCCATCTCAAATCCTTCCTAGATTTGTCAGTAAAGCATGTAACACTTTTAGGACAACATTTGAATTTTTTTGTCTAGAGGCAAAGGATCGCATCTGGCACAAGCACAACCCAGAACATCACCCAGTCAAAACAACCACCACCACTGGTGGCAGGGATGTAGAGGCTTGTCAAGACAAGGAAAATGGAAGGAGTAATATACTGGCATAACCTTTGAGGAAAACCTGCTTCAATCTGCGATAACTAGATTTAAAATTTACTTTTTGGTAGGGTTATAACCCAAAGCACAAGCCCAAAGCTACACTGCAGTGGATTAAAAAGAAGAAAGTAAAAAAATCCTTGTGGCCCAATAAACCCCCAAGCCTGAATCAGATAAAAAAATTCAAAAGACGAGCCGCTGTAATTGCTATCATAGGTGCTTCCAGCAAGTGCTGCAACATATTTGGGGTTTTATTTAAGCGTTTTACTCGTTTCACCATTTTGATTAAAAATATTAACTTACAAAAAACGTGCATACATCATTTGTAATTTAACTAATTGGAACATTGGACCTAAAATGAATATGATTGCAGTGCACAGTATATACAATGGAAATCTCAAGGAGTTATCGATTAAGAATTCTCAGAGTTTTCCTTTTGAATTCAACCTGTTTACTAAGGGCTGACTGTAAGTATAAGGTGGTCTTATCCTTTTAAGTGAAATGAACCAAGGAAATGCTACAAGAGAGGTGAAGATGGGGTTGATGGAGTGTAGATGAACACAGAAATTCAGGAAGGAAAGTCTGTCTGAACTTGTCCTCCCCAAACTTCAAGTAATGCTGTCTGCATCATGCTAAATAGATACAGTTTTCCATTTCTAGAGAAAAAATACTATAGTAGGTCTATCATTAATTTAAGCATATACTGAATAAATAATACAATTATATTTCCTCACTAGTGATAACATGAAATACATGAAAATCTGGCAAGTAGATTACTGTAGAAAATAGAATTCATGCGATAAAGGAATAGAACTAAAAGCAACTAAAACCTATGTGAAAAATAGATTATATTTAAAGCTTTTCCAGCTGCCTGTAACATACGAGTTATCATCAACTGCAGGCTGAATCACAAGTAGATGACATGTCTGCAGAACTGTATGATAGCGCTTCTTCTGATGTAAATAATGTATGCTAGTATTATGGTTCAGTGGAGATACATACACTTTTATCAATACCTATATAGTCAGTTCTTCTCAAAGGAAATGAGCATAGCAAATGCAATCCTGCATTTTGTATAATATAGCAAAAAAAATATAGGCATTTGATAAGTTGAGCATTATTATTATTATATGACATTATATAATAATATGGCAGGGTTCATCCCTCATATATGGGGAAGATCCACTCATCCATCACCACTGTTCTGCTCCTAATGGCGTTACAGCCATTATGCACCAGCAGCTTCACTACACAACAAATCAAGTGGAGAAGTGAGAAATTGCTTAGCCAACTAAATTAAGGTGAAAATTTAGAGAGGATAGATTATCCAAGCCCGAAGTAATTATTTAGCCACAAAACCAGGGTTAACACTCCTGTTCTTTTAAAGGGTGTCATGGGATTTTTAATGGTCAAGTAGTTACGACTTCTCTTTAACATCTCATATGAAGGATTGCAAATTCCTACAGCAGAGTATCTCCAGTCAACACAATGAGCACAAGCAGCTTGGAAATTCTGGTCCAGAGGGAAGAGAGCCACCTGTCTTTTTACGAACACTACATGCAGAAGCAACCTGATTTTCCATACAGGTCTTTCATCCCAGTACTGACCAGGCCTCGCCTTGCTTAGGTTCTGACATTTGGCAAGATCAGTCCATGCATTTCTCATATTAAAATGATTAATTTAAGCATGTTTAAGCTTATAATCCATATCACTTTGTTGTTCCATTTCTGTAAGAATAAAAGTATTTTTTCCATGCAATTTAAAGCAATTTAAACATTTAGGGATATCAGATAAATTTGTTGTCAATCATAAAAATGTTGTACAGTATGTGTTGACAGTTCTAGTGTATTATGACATATTTGTAATCTCATGCTTGCGTTGTTATTTTTCCAACATTGTCTCTGACACTAATCTCGTTTTCAAAACAAACTCTTTTAAACAGTTTAAGATGAATGTCTTTTTTAGATGTATTGGTTTTTTTTATTTCTATGGAATAGTTTAGAAATAATGAAATGAATATAATACTTAAATGGATACTTTTGTTGACATTCTTTTTTGCTTAGAGAAATGAGTGGGAGGATTGTATTTTTTGTAGTACTGTAAGACAGTACATAATGGAGTATTTATGCTTGATTTATGCTTAATTGAAGGATTTTACTGCTGGAAGACCCAATCTGCTTGTGTTTAGTCCATGAGAAGCTTGATTTTGATTTGCATTTGTTAGACTAAATATTAAGCATAGACACCTAAAATGCATTACATAAAATATTTTTTTTTTACTTCAAAACATATTCCTCCAGATTTTTATTAATGTAATGAAAAGTGTAACTTATTTCTTGTGGTTAGAAAAACAACATATGAGATTTTCTTGAAGCATACTGTACTTGTAACTGACCCATGCTGGGTTAAAATGTCCACTGTCCAACATGACATTTAGCTGAAATACTAGAGCTGCATCAGATGACAGGGTCCATTATTTCTTATGCATATAGCGTCCCAAAGATGATCAGAATAAGTCAGTGAGTATTGTGCTTTAAATGTTTTCAGAATTGCTCAAGCTTTCCCCTTGATCTGCTTCAGTTATGTAGCATAGAACGGCTGACCTTCTTAAACTCTTTACTGCATCTAGAAGTTCTGTCATAGAATGAGTCACCCCATCATTATCTATTAATCACTTTGAAAGATTACATCACCTATATTAGCCTTTAGACATGAGTGAGTTGCTCTGCTGCTTCACTTTATCATCTGTAACATGGTACAAGTCAGCTCTGGATAACCATTAAAAACATGAGGCATTTTTGTTGCACTTCGCAATCAATAAGTCAAAAGGATTACTGAGAAATCTAATAATATGAAGCCATAAAAAACGATCGTAGAAGCTTCGGAGAAACTTTTTAAAGTGCCTCCATCAACAAGGTTTAAAGGGCAAATTAGGATCTAATCTACTTGAAAACCCATAATAAATACAGTGGTCCAGTAAATACATCTTTGATTTGCATAACTTAACAAGCAATAGTTTTACATGTGCATTTATAGATTATTTATAGAAATTTATAGATATGAGTATCATAAACCATTCAGTCATACTAAACATGGAGTAGAAGGCGTAGGACAATAATAATATTGCAATTTGCATGTAACAGTAATTTACTGTAAGTCAAACAAGAACAATGAGGTTGTAAGGTAATAATTTTGTGCATTTCACACAGATAAGAAACCTAAGATACTTAATTCAATAAACTATTGATCAATTGCTCAGCATTCAGAACTGTATGAAATGAAAGTTTTTTGGTTTTGATTTAATTAATAAACAGCTCTATTCACTCATTATCAGAAAACCATTGAATCCTGGTAAAGAATTAAGGATTGAGAAACCTCAGAGTCTATTCTAGAATTGCACGAAAAGCTGGACACGGCTTCAGCTCATAACATGGCTAATACTGACACATAAGGTTAATTTAGAGTTTGTAATTATCCCATCCACCATGTTTTGAAAGGGTGGGGGGAAATACTTCAGCCATCTTTAATTTAAACACCAATCTGCATTATTTAGTCATCAGAAGTACTCAAAATGACATTTCATTATATTGTTCATTAAAGTGTTTTGTGCCTCATTTTCTGTTAAAGAGTTCATTCATGAGCTGATTAATTGCACAGAACTGTTCAAAAATTAAGTTAAGAAAATAATTAAAGAAAATGCAAGAATTTAAACTAATCAAGAGCCATTGTATGTGCATTGTTTTGTTTTCACTTCAGAATAATTGCTTATGTCATTTCTGGAATAAGCTTTAAGTGTGCACCATCTTGGGTAATTTTCAATGAAGAACCTGAAGAACAAGTTTCAGTCCTCTCATGGTAATGAGATTTTATTTATATTTTATATTATAGTGCTTCCCGTGCCATCTGCTGTAAAATCGTTGACAAAAAAGCCATTTCGTGTTGGAACTGCATGTGATTGTGAAAGTTGATAATTTGGGGCAATAAAAAAACTGAAATATTTGTGGAATACAAATTAAATGTTTTAGTGTATTCTGCACTTAAGTTTATATACCTGGAGTAATATACATTTTAAAGGTTTTTCTTTAATGCATCAGGCACGGTTTCTCAGGCCTTGATTTTTTTTTTCAGAGACAAAATAAGGTAACATTTCTGGGTGTCATTTGCAAATGAAATCTGTGTGGTATATTGCATAAATAATTACTCCCTCTCAAGCAGAACTGTTAAACCCAAGATATGAAAGGTATCAGTTCTTTAGGTTTTGCAGGTATATTTAAAATTCTTGACTTGTTTAAAGTATGGTTATGATGTTTAGCTAACAATACATTCAAACATGTATCTAATGTTTCTATGAAACAAAAACCAGGAAAAGTATGCCCCTCCAGTCTTACAGTTTCCCATCATTTTACCAGAGAACTGGTTATGGAACAATTTACGTTGTTTGAGCTTTTTGACAAAATAATCCATTTCAGGTGTCAATTAAATCACCTCCAATCAGATGCTTCAGCCTGACTGAGGTTATTGATCAGGCCTTTACAGCTTCTACATTTTTGCTGCTTTCAGTCCTTATTAAGGTGAGGCTGACAGCACTGTGTGTGGTGGCAGGACAAAGATTTAGTACAAGGATAAGGTCAGAGAAAGAAAAATACTTCAGGGAAATGAATGCCCCAGTACTGGACAGTTTTAAAATCTATCAAAAGCTACTAAATTAGTTATTAGGGGAAAAAACAAACAGCACTATCCCCAAAGGTATTTATGTCAGTCTATTTGTACACTGAGAAAATATATTGCACCACACTGATTATTCATTTAAGATTATTGCCCTTAAATGAGCAAGAAAAAGGTTATGAACTGATATGTTTAAAATCTATACAGCAATTAATTCACAATTTTGCTAACAACTTCCAGACATAGTCTTCTTTAATGAGTTTTGTTGCTTGGTGCTGACAATCAAAACGTGTTCTTTAACATTTGAAAATTATGTTACAAATATTAAAATATTCTAAAAATTCCTATGGAATAGCTTTGCTTACTCTCTTCAAATACAACCGTAGAATGTTATTATCCTAAGAAAAAAATGTGAGAAAACCTTTAGTTGAAGCAAAAAAGAACTGAAATATTGTAGGAATAATGTACACTAGGATTGTCCAGTCCAGGTTACGGAGATCTGGTGTGTCTACAGGTTTTTATTCTGACTCATGTAAATCAATGTAAATCAACTCATTGTTGTCCTATTGGATTATTTTCACAGCTTCTCCCAGATCTTCAGATACTGCTATTTTAAAGATACTTCAAAAACATCCAGAAATTCTTGCGACTGGATATCCCTGATGTACACATTATTTTGCTGGTTGTAGTGACTAAAGTTTGCTTTTAGAAAAAAGAAGATGATATTTCTTATAGCATTTTATAGAGCATAAGACAAAATCTAAAATGAAAAACAAGCAATTGTAGCTATGGTGAAAAAGACAATTAAAAAGTGTTGAGATTAGTCTTAATAGATGGGTATTTAAAAAAGATTAAAACAGTATGTTACAGAAACAAGAAACGTAAACTATAATAAAAACCTTGGAAACATTTTTATTTAAGCTTATTTGGTAGCCTTGATAAGATTCATGCTTGTTTTTTTTTTTCTTCTTTGTATCTGGAATAAAATGCCAGTTATTTAATAATGCAAATGATTGAATTTTAATGGATGTACTTGCTGAATGTACGCAGAATTCTGAACATAATATATACAACATATTTGTCGATGGAATGAAAAAATAATTTGTCTAAAACATCCTAGTTTTCTCATTGACAATGTATATCCTTGACATATTTTATGAGGACAAAAGTGACACAGGTGACCCCAAGTTCCATTTAAGATATTCCAGTGGCATCCGGGAGAAATGTATTGGCTTCATAGCACAAAAGAAAGCCATTAGTGCAACAGAATATAACAAGAAAACTTCTCTCCCTTACTATTCAAGCATGCTCATTCTTTGTAATTCATTTCTCAAAGAAGATAGGTTATAGATAAATTATCCTTTTTCTGTAACCAGCTTCAGTTGACAACTGTGGAGCTCTGTACAAAACATTAATATTATGTTTTTATTTTATTTTTTGTGAACAAGATCCTGAAATAGGAAAGGCATTTAGTTTGCCGCTTATTCTCTGGGTATCTTCTGTTACAGTACATTTGAGTCCATTAAATATTTAAAGCTACTCAATAAGAATACCATTCAGATCTTCATCACTTAATATAGCATTTGCTCACTCAAATTTAATTGCCAAGTATGACAATTGTTTTGTTGCCTTGGTTGCATTTTAATTAATTTCTAATATGAAATACAGAGAAAAAAAATCTAGAACAACAGATTTTGGAGATTAAAATCTGTTAATCAAAATTCCTAAACAAACAATATCCATATACATTCATTAAGGTTTATTCCAGTTCCTGAATTGTTTATTATTAGTTGTAGCAGTAGTATTGCTGTTGATGTTGTTGAAATACCCAGATTTTCCTCTTTGTCTATGAAATTGTGCTTCAGATACTGTACCTTTGGACTCCTGTCTCCCTTTTCATTTCCCTCCAAGTCTTTGAAATGTATAATTTATCAAGCAATAAAAAATGAAAGCACAGCATAAACATTTGAGTTGTGGAACAGTAATCAATCAATGTTTATTGTAAAGCCTATAACTTAGATTTTCTTTTCTGAAACGATTTAGTGTATCACGAGAGTCTCAATTTATTATTTGTTCTAGCATGACTGCAAGGAAGCAAGAGATGCATTCAAGCTGTATGCAAATATCTGCATAAACCTGTTTTCTGTTGAAATGCAACTTGCTTATACTTAATGTGCATTGATAAAATAATGTTTGATGAACTAAAAAGAAACAGGTTTACCTGCTAGATTATTCTTACATAAATAGGCATATTAAATATGCAGATAAAATAAAGTACAAAAGATTTGTCCTCATATTTAAATAATTCACATAATTACATACTATGTATTTATAGTGTATAAGTTCATAAAACCAAATAGTCCACTGTACCAGTCAGCTTCTAAAATACTTGCAGTTAATTAAAATTCAATTTTTGAATAAATAAACATATAAAATAAATTCCAAATAGCTGTAACTGTTTATGATTTTTTATTGTTGAAGCAGACATGCTTACAAATGCTTTATTGTAAAATAATCGAAATGCCCAAATGACATTTATGTTGGAAAAAGTTTAAATTCACACATATTATGTACTGATGCTTCTGAGTCAGTATAGTATTAATTATAACGGAACAAGTAATAGGTTTATTCCAAGCTGAAAGAAGAAAGAAAACACAACGTTTCGGCTGTGGAGCCTTCTTCGGGTGTAAGCAATCACACCAAGTATTGCTTATAACCCCCATTTGAGATATGGCACAATTCACCCAAAATACAATGACATACAATGACAAAATACACGACAAAATATTTAATTTTAAAATATAAAATAAACTCCAGTATACTCGTCCGTTATTAGAAAGATACTTATTTCTGGATCACTAGTGTATTTGAAGATGAAATCATCAAAATTCCCAAGAACCTTGAATGCCTTACTCGTTTGTTACAAAGCATCGCAGTGATTCCTACAGGACACCATTACAGCTTTCCTTTTGGATTCCCTTTAGCCTGTCTGCCCTACATGTGTCTAATTAATGCATGCTCCAACTATATGGCAACCAGGAGACTTCCATTCACTTATTTTACTATTCCTTTTTAAAAGATGATGAATGTGCTTTATTTAGGCAGTGTGCAGTGAGTAAAATTGAGGCCAGGGAAGTACTCGCTAGGTTTGACATCCTTTTATTTGGCAAAAATATCAATGGATAAATATAACATGTATAACATGAAATAACAAAGGAATTGTGTAATTAAGAGGTGATATCACGTGTCTGTTGAGATTAAGAGTGAGCTCCCAGCAAGACATTAGTATATGCACTTGCTAAGAAATGGAAAGACATTCCTGTTAACTACTGTATTTAAACTGATAAACACCTGAACAAATTATCAGACATTTATTCAGATGGAAATCTAAATACATTTCTAAAATATCTATTTTGCAAAAATTTAAATTTTAAAGCCCATAGACTTTCATTTCATCCTGTGTTTTTCAACTAATATAAAAAATCCAAGACTCTGCCAAAATTATTTTTAAACAAATGCTAACAATAGCAGAACTAATATTATTAATTTTGTGTTATGATTTCAATGCTTTGAGGTGCAATGCATAAGGATACATTTTTATTCTTTCATTCAAATGTGTCTGGTCAGCCAAGTAATGTAGAACTGTTGTGCTGTAAACACCCTTAATAAAAACAATAATGATTAATAATTGCAAAGACTTTAAAATAATGATACTAAAATTACTACTCCAGTGCTCACTTATTGGCAGAAGGAATTACGTTGATTGTAAAAGACCTGAAAAAGACCTTAAGAATTTGTAACCTTAAATATGTTCTTTAAAAGAGAACATGCTTCCCCAACCTACAGCTACTTCAATAACAAAAAGAAGGAGAAAGCATCTCCATAAAAAAAGACTGAGAGATTCAAAGGACTAGAGGAAAAAACATTCATCATAAACAAACTAGCAATTAAATAACCAATGGTGGTGGTGGGGTAATCTTGAACACAGCAAGTACTGAAATGACATTTCTTTCTCTAAAAGTATTTCCCAGTCAAAAAAACATAAATACCATGTACACAAGCTAGGTGCGTAGTTCCAAAAATACAGTTTTGAGTCTGGTAAAGGAAAGGACTGATGGACTGATTGATGGGTGGCATGGTAACCATTTGCACTTGGTGTTTGATTCCTGACTAGGATGCCTTATGGGTGGAGTTTGCATGCCATCCCTGCATTTGCATGGGTATTCCCCATTTGCCACATTTCCTTCCATCTTCTTATGACATACAGACTAGGCTAATTGGTGCCTCTGTGTTTGTCTGTGTATGTAAACACTGCAATGGACTCGCGCCCTGTCCTGGATGAAGTCCTGTCTAGCAACCTGTGCTTCCAGGATAGGCTTTGTGTTGTCAAGAATTAGCAGCATTCTGTTAATGGATTTATTCATTGATTGACAAGTTGTGTCTATCAATATGGCTTAGTTACATAAACAATTCTTATTAGGGTGACTGCCTTTATGAATGGTACCTGTATCTGCTTGTGATTCATTTGAATATAGGAACAGCTGTACCAATGGTTTTGGTATATCACCCTTAAGTCAACTATTACTTTCCTAACTGAATTTTCAGACTTATTCACATTGTTATTTCCAAAGTAAAATAGAATTCTGATATTACATACAGTGGGTATAGAAAGTCGCCATCCCCTTTCAAAATGTGTACCTTTTCTTGTATGACACTCTGAAAATTAAATTAGGCTTGTTCCATTTTTTTACACACAGTTACCAACATTGGCCAAGTGAAAATAAAATTTTAAAATGTTCTGAAAATTAATTAATATTACAACACTAAAATACCTTATTTGGATAAGTGAACACCCCCCCTTACAATTGCATTTGTAAAATCTGCTCATGTATAACCAATCACCTTACAGATCACACAGCAAATTAATTGGCTCCCACCTGTGATCAATTGTGGTGATTTTGATTAGTTCAGAATAAAAGCAGCTGTTTCTAGAGGATTCTTCTGCTTGGAAGTGCATTTCAAAGCAAAGAATCCACTATGGGTGGAAAGGTGCTTTCAAAACAACTTAAAGATAAAGTTGTGGAAAGGCACAACTCAGGAGATGGTATAAAAAGATTTCAAAGGCTTTAAGTATCCCAGGGAGCACAGTCAAGACCGTCATTAAGAAGTGGAAGGCGTATGGCACCACCCAGACCTCGCCTAGACCAGGCCGTCCCTCCAAACTAGATGATCGAGCAAGAAGGAGACTGATCAGAGAGGCTACCAAGATGCCGGTCAGAGCCCCAACCTAAATCCCATCGAAAACCTTGACTTGAAGAGGGCAGTCACCATGGTCACCATGCAGTTTAACTGAGCTTTAACAATTCTGTAAGGAGGAATGGGCAGATATCCCTCCCTCTAGGTGTGCAAAGTTGGAAGAGATGTATCCAAACAGACTCAAGGCTGTTATTCAAGCAAAAGGTGCTTCCACCAAGTATTAACGCAGGGGGGTGTTCTTTTATCCAACCCAGTTATTCTACTTTTTTTTCAGAAATTTTGGTTTCTTTTTTGACTTAGATATTGCAAGGTACAATTTGTAAATAAAACTGGGGAGAAGTCTGATTTTATTTGTCTTCTTTTTGGGCTTTAGGGCAACAAAAGGTGAACATTTTGAAAGGGGTTGGTGACTTTCTATACCCACTGCAGTTCTTAATTCCCATTCTGTTAATTTTTGCTGCTGATTTAATCAGTTTACTGCACTATTTTTCGTGTCACACAGCATATTTACAAGTGTATTTTTTTGTCTGTGCGTGTGTGTACCAGTGTCCCGTCCACGGTGTATTCTGTCTTGCGCCTGTTGTTTGCTGGAGTAGGCTCTGGCTCCCCGCATGTTAACTTTCTTATTTGTGGCTGAAGTCATATATTAGATCTTCTCAATACTGGAGGCCTGTTAGTTTTCAATCAAGTCAGTTCTTGATGTAGGTATTTAATTAGTGTAAAGCACCGGGATAATTGCCGCCACTGTGGGCACAAACAAGCATGTCCATGGCTCCAGACACACCACTCGCAGCCTGTTAGGGAACTTTTTTGCACTTCTTTCTCTACGCTCCACCTAGAGTGGTGCTGACCATGACCCCTTCATCGGGACTCCAGCACACATGGCGCACATAAGAGCTCTGGGCCCTCTGCTCCTGGGCTCTCAGGCTCAGAGTCTCTGTCTCGCCCATGCCCCTCTCCTTTAGAGGTCCCTTGCAGAGTGCAGCCCTTAGCCTGCAGATTCATGGTCCTGTCGCTCTTCAAAGTATAGTAAACAGTTACACTTTTTTAAGGCTTTCTGTAGGTCACAACAGAGCAATAGAATGTGTTCTAGTTCAGGTGGGATTTCTTTCACTGGATAAGTTAACTTAGCTCACTATGAATTTTTGGGGTGCTATTTTACATTTTTCTTCCTCCTCTTAATGTTATTCACAAATCAGTTAAAGCTTTCTGTTCTGATTTGGTTCACATACAACTTTTGGCTCGTTCTGACATGAAAACAATACCCTTAACACCTCAGTACATTATTTGATGGTGGACATCTGCAGTGCAATACAATTGCTAAAATCACTTAATATAAAACCTGTAGATCGTGAAGTCTGTGCATTATATTAAAGATGCTCATATTCCAACATCTGTTACATAGTTTATACAGTGTAAATATGTGCTACTGTTAGCTGTTGGTGACTGTCATTCCACACACAGCAGCAAATAAATGGACAACTGGGTTTGGGAACGTTTGAATAGACCAGGTTTGATTCAGCAAGTATGATTCCTTCTATTCACCTGTACAAATACAAGGGTTTCTGTGGTTTGCCAAATTAATTATGTATACCTGATTCTAAATTGTGGAGGTGGGGAAATATTGGTGACTAGTATATTCAGGGTAATAGATAAAGCCTTGCTCACATAGGGTCAATCGCACTATTGCACACTCAACATCCATCACTGCCATCATTTGCATAACAGCATCTGTGTTCTCTGTTCACATTTTATTTGCATACAGCTCCATAGTAGATACCCTGCAATGCAATAGCTCTCCCCTGCCTGGCAGTATAGTGCTTTTCAGCTGCTTTGTAAATCTGAACCCATATCTATTAAAATTAGTTTTGACAGACAACATAGATGTATCGTTGTAATCTGACATTTTGCACAAAATATAGCAAGTGGAAAAATATCACTTATGAAAGACAAAAAGACCATTTCTGTTTTTTGTGCACTCAAGAGGACAGAGAAAATTGCCTTGGGAATTATTTTCTTGAGGAGTTTGCTCATGCTTAAAAAAACAATCACTAAATTCACCCATTTAATATTACTGGTTACAAGAATTGTCATTGAAATTAATTTCCTTTAATTTATCTTCACAGAAGACAGCTAGGTTGACCCACATATGATTTTGCTATTTTGCTAAATCAGAGCACCCTTGAAAATTATCCATGGACTTAATTTGTTTTTAAATTAAGGCTCCAGTTAAACTTCACCTCATCATAATGTGGCACCACTATTTTTATATTTTTCCAGATACAGTAATAGGTTTTCTGTCACACATGCCAAAAATTGCATCATACAATTTGAACAATTAAAGGAAACATTAATCCAATTAAAAGAATAATGCTAATGCTAGCACCCACACATACATTCCATAATACTAGGTACTGTATGGTAAAGTGCCATTCTGTGTATTTTATTTCAATGAGATTTGCTAACTTGTGTATTATACAACAGAAATACGCAGTACATTCAGGTGTCCATGCAATTGTAAAGATGTGAAAACCCATACTTAATGCACTAGTATTGTAAAGGCACCATTATCTTTTCAATGGGATGAAGTGACAAAACTAGCAGCATAATAGAAGTTTAAGATTAATCATCTCCAGTTCTTCAGTGATGTCTGCTGTCTATCTTGCACAAAACAAGGAGGCACATACATGTGTTTGATTCTGCTTCATTTTGAGTATAGTGTTTGTTTTCTTAGTTATAGTATAACTAACAGAGGGCTGCTCATGTAATATGACAGGGCTTTGAATTTCTGTCTGATGTTATGTTCTGTTTCTCAAAACATACAGGATAGTTTTTTTTGCAAACTACTACTGTACTAGCAGGAAGCATCATATTACTTCTAACTTCTTACTCTTTGAAGTAATGTGCATATATATACTCAAGTGTGTGTACATACAAACATACTTAGGTCATTCTGGTTCTAAATTAGACCAAGCAAATTGGAGACTGCACTGTGGCCTAATCCCACATGTAATATGCAGATAATTAAACCCCTCTGACAATTACATCATACATTATCAGGCTTAGCCAGATCCATTACTCACAATCAATGTCATGGACAAAACAAGGCTGCTACACTAGGGATTGCCAGCAAAGCAGATGCTCCTATTGAAAGAAGAAAGAAAGTTGTGTTTATGTAATTCAATAGTGAGTATGTTAAATATAAAAAAAAGTATGGGCTTGCTTTAAATCATCAAAGCCCATATGAAAGGGTGAATGCATTTGCAAGAAATATCACCAGTCATGCATTATGGTGGTTTGAATAGTTCTTAGTTTAATATAGATGTCAACCTCAGAAACCACTGCTGTTTAAAAAATTTTATAGTAAATGTGAAGAATTCTGAAACACCCAAATCACAATATTTTAGATTATTTCATTCCTTATTTTAGTTTTGCCTTTATTCAGGTAGAAAACAATGTGACTCTGAAACTTGGAATAGTCAAACCCCATTTTCAGATAAATTAAATTAAACACCAAGATTACTGTAATTGCTCTGCAGTTTTAAATACATCATAATATCATGTCTTTTATACATTTATTTTCAAATTCCATTGTGGCTTTAGCAGCAAAGAATAATACAATCAAGAATACTATAGCTTGGCAGTTGAAGGAAAATCTACTCTATCTTTATGTACAGTAGCAGCAACAGCTGCTGCTTCACATCTTCCCATTTCTTTATTAAAAGGAAATCTTTTGCTGTTATACATACTGCATTTTGCTAAGACAGCACTAATATTTCAGTAACTGCCTACCCACAGCTCCAAACTGAGGTTGAGGGTTTCTCTATTTTGTTTTTGTAATGCTGCACCTGAAACAAGTATAGTTGTCTGTGTTTATTTTATTTGCCATACAAAAATGTAGGTAAGTAGATTTACCAGTGTATTTTCACACCTTTCTCATGATTTTATTGTGGTTTTAGCATAATTTTTATCATAATTTTGATGTGATTTCAGACAGTTTTAAAATTCCTTCACAGCACTAAACAAGGTACATGTGTATTTTACTATTAAAACCAAAAATGACCATTTTTATACTTAAAATGTAGAATAATGGATGGACACACATATTTACTAGGCCCATTCTACTTACTTACATTTGAAGGACTGAATAGCAATCGATCTGGAGAAATTAAATTATTTCCTTTTTTGTTTCTATCACAATTTTAATGGTATGAGCAAAAATAATATCAGAGAGTAACAGAGAGAACAGCAGAGTGAACCTTAGCTGTGGAGGTTAAGAAGGATAATTCTCACGTCAAGCTCCTAGAGCCAAGACTTAATTGCCTGCTGTACTTTGCTTTCAGCTGCAAATTGTCTGCTGGAGAGGTACTTCTCTGAAGAAGTGGTTACCGGGTCAGAATTGTGAGGTGGGTGGTCTAGCACCTCCCACCCATAATGCTGTAAATGTTCACTCGTGCAGTTAGCAATGGGCACCTCTTGGTAAAATACTCCTGTGAAAAGCCCCATCTGGTCGGAATTGTGAGCACCTGTGTGCCCATTGCATTCACAATTTTCTGTTTCCCACCTTCCCGTGGATGATGATATTTTGATTTTTTTTTATTTCAGCTGGCTTAGTGTGTTCGTGCTATTCATATCTTCAATGTGACAAGCTATTGAGGTCTATAAAGTAGATAAATGGAATCCCAGTCCCTTGTAATTACTACAAACACCATTAAACAGATGTACAGTATCTTGAGGAAAGGTGTGTGTATTAAAAATGGACAGTTCCACCTTAAGATCAAAGGAACAGCAACTGGCACAAATTGTGCAATTAAATTCTACAAGTTCTTTCATGCCTGAGACACAAACACCAGTACAGACAGGGGAAAAACAATGTTGCTTCTGATGAGGGTACATAGATTATAGGTCTGGCATCAGGTAGAGAGTCGAAGAAGCACTACTGGATTTATAAAAATGAAAATCATTTTACTTGAACAAAACCTATTTAACACAAGTTGGAAAAGAGGATGTGCTGTGAAAAGTGCTGACTGTTTGTGCATTCTAGAACAAACATGCACTTTTATTCCTTATGGATAGCAATACACTTTATCTTTGCAGAATGGAGCAATAAGAATTTTAGAAAATGATTATTTAGTACACTGTGCAAAGCATTATAATGTATTAATGAGCAAATATTTTACTAATATAATAATAATTGTGTTCACCTTATGATTTTGGCATGAAATGGGAGATTGGGTACTCTTCATTCCTCCTAAGGACAAAACATATGATCTGTAAGTTACTAACTTCCAAATCCTTCACTGTATGTACACATGTATGAGGTCTGTGATGGACTGGCATCACCCACCTTGCACCCTTAGCCTGCCTGGTTGGGCTCTCATTCACTATGACCCTTTGAGGCTTAAGCAGTTAATGAAAATGGATGGATGGGAACTGGAGTAATATAGATTCAAGTAAATTACTTTGGATAAAAGTAATGTAAGTGATTAATATTAAACTTGTCTTCAAAATCATAATCATAATAATAACAGTGTAATCTTTTAGGATAGAAATGAAGATGTAAAGTTGATGCAATAATATACGTTTTAAAAAGTCTTTTTCCCTTTCCTGTACTCTGCAGTTTTGTGATTTCTAATAACAATGAATTTAAAGATCAAAAAGGTCAAGGAAAAGGTGCTGATGTCTGTCCTCATAGGGTTTATGTAATGAATATAAATTAAACGTCTGATGACTTCTGAGAGGAACAGACCATGCAAGCCTGGGTGATCAGATCTTTGGGAGTGATTTCTGAGACATTCATTAAGGCTTAGGAGGTTTTTTTTACTTTTATAAATACGCATTGTGTCCCTTTATCTTGGAAGAAGATAAAAACAAAATTAAATTGCATCCTTCAGCTTTATTACACATTTTTTTAAATCGTTATAAGTCCTGGTTCGTCAAATTTTATAGTATTTACCTATAGTAGATGAACATAGTGAATTGAATGCAAGCTGACTGTATAAAATAACTGGAGTATGAAAATCTAATGTTGATTAATGACTCCCAGTTTTCACTTTTTTTCAGTTAGGAAGAAGAGTACAGCAATTTGAAGGAATGATAAACTCACTATCAATCCAATACACACCTTTTCTGAGGTTTTTTCTCTAAATTATCGTGTTGCACATGACAGTAATATCCATTAGTCTATTTTTCTCTGTTGTATTGTGTCTTTTTATGTAATTTCATTTCAAAGACAACTTTTGCAGTCCATTTGTCATTGTTCAGGTTTTAGCACTGGGGCACTGGCTTTGCAATGAAAACAATATTTTTTTTGCACTTTAAATATCAGACATCTCTAATCCTTCCAAACTGAGCATTTTAATATGCATGATAACTTGTCTTTTGAATGAGAAACAACATGAGAAACAACTAACACAAACAGTCACAAACAGTGGATGATTTTACTAATTTAAAAAATTGAAATATTGCAGGGTGGAATGCTAACAGTAGTTAACTTTGCTGCCCTGCAATACTGCGGACCTACTGAAGGTTCAGTTCTGGACCTGAGGTGCTACCTGTATGGAGTTTGCATGTGCAGTATGCACGCAGGTTTGAATAAAGTGGTTGAAAATTAAAAGATGTGAACTTTTGAGATTAAACCCTCATTGCATGTGGTTCTCTGCAATTTACAAAACATAGTTTCAGATCTGAATTTGAATTCAGGTTCTCATAAATTGTATCATGCAGACAGCTTTTGCTCATAGTCAGATTTAATGTATATTTGAACAATGAAAATATATTTTTACAAGATGCGGGGGAAAGTGCAACAACTTATTACAGTGCTAAATTTAATATTATTGATTACTAATAGTTTACGCTAACACCTAACTTTCTTAATTAGATGTATTTAAAACAGTGAACTAAGTGTAACATAACATTCAAAAAATACAATCGAGAATAGTTTTGTGGTGTTTGTATGGATGAAACGTTTCTAAAATGTATAACATAACAAAATTAAAGACAATTAAAATCTGTAATCTTTCCACTTGTATGTCATTAGAAAGTACAACAAGTTTCTGCTTTGTCTAAGGATGGTATCAAAAAGTAGTCTAAGTGGTGAGAAAGCTGTGCTTAATGATAATTAAGGGACTTAAAAGTAAAAAGAGATGCTTCATATTGCTTGACTAATTTTAAAAACTAAGTTATAAATGCAGACGCGATTGATGTATTAAGCGCCCCAGGCAGCAGAACTGAGCTCCGCGCCTCCTCCCTCTCTCGGTGCTGTGCCGGGTCTAAATATCTAAATATCTAAAGGGATCCCCCCCCCACACACACACACGATAGAAGCAGGAAGCAGAAGCAGGGACAGTTGTCAGAAGGAAAGAAGGTGACTATTCATTGTTATTAAAAATGACTTAAATTCGATCATGTTGTGATATTTAGAAATATAAAAAGTCAATTAATTGTCCATAATATTGCTATTCTATTTTTTAAAAGAAATGTTTGTTAAAAGAAAAGTCACAGCACCAGCTGGATTTGAACACACAACCTGTGGGTTACTAGTCCAGCACATACACCAGCAAGCTACCGGGCAAGTCACATGAGCAGAGGTGAAACAGCCCTTCACAGCCCTGTCACAGTACACGAATATAATTATATCGTTATTAATTTCTTTAGATACGCGATTCCATATTATATTAGCAGAAAAGCTTAAAACTACCACTTTTTTACACACTATTTCACATTTTAGTTAAAGACTTTGATGCTTAAAATGTTTAGGGAAAAATTGAATACTGGTGTGTATTTTTTCTTTAAAGTACCGAGACCAGCCATAAACTTTATGTTTATGTTCCAAAATTAAAATCGTTTATGGCCTTCACATGCGTTACAGTATGCTCGTATTCTTTTTATGCTCAGCTACTAAGATTTCCCTTCAGTGGTAAAATTCCATATACATATTCAATACTAAAACGGGCACAGTAAAGACATTTAAATCTTTCTACGACCGACCAACGCACCACAAGTGCCCCTGTCGGTCAACCAATCACGTACCTCAGTATTTTGTGTCATCGCGTGTCACGATGCGCGAGGACGTAGCCAATTACGCGCGGTACGTGTCCGTGCCGCTCACTTTGAATGGCTGCATCTGTAGCTATTTTCTGGACTCTCCACTCAAAGTGCATTACAGGTAATGGGGACTCCACCACCAGATTCTCACGAGATCTGATTTTTTCTGTAACAGTTGTTACATTAGTTTGCATTAATTTAATTTTAATGTCTCCAATGTCTAATACATTTTTTCTGTTTTTGACTTTTTCTCTTTGATTTTCTTTGGCTAACCCATTCAGTGTCTTACACAATAACTCTAGCCAATTGAATGCTAACATATTAGAACTCACTAAATAACATCTATGACTTATAGGAATGAATATGGATTAGCTCCTGCCATTTCACAATGCTAAGAGTGCACTTGTATACTAAGTCAACTCAAGAACTCATTAATGGTGTAGTGGCAATGCTTGTTAATAAGACAGAATTAAGCGTTGGTATGCTCCTAAAGGAGGCCCCATCTCACCCTCCATCTCTGTGGTGCAGCCACAGAGAAAGAATTCAGGCAAGCTGATTTAAGATGTTTTCCTTTTGATAAGAAGCAAGCTCCCAGACGGGGATGCAAGTAGCTAAGTCTGGCCATCATGATCAATGGTCATCTACTGGCGCCTATCTGTCTAGGGAGTGCTGAATGGACATCTGGACTGCATTGCTAAGTGTCAAGAGTAAGTGACTTATATCTCACCTTGACCAACCAATCAGGGACTGGTAATACCACGTGGGTCTCCAATGCCCGCCAAACTCTCAACCAATCAGCACACATCTGGGTCTTGATCAAAAAGGGAGTGCAAGCTCAGTTCTGGGCTCTCCTTGGCCATTTTCGCGCATCCTCAGAGACAATCACGTGACAACTGCTGTTGTCTGCAAAAGGACTTGGACTTTGTCCTAAGCGCAAGGCCGAGGATCCCGTACGTACTCAGAATTCTACCAACGTGAATGCTCCGCTTGATCAACGGCAGCCTACAGTTGGACCCTCGTCGACAACCTGAATAGCTTATTCAGAAGCAGCGCTGGACCGGGAACGAACCAGTTTCTTCCCAGGCAAAAGAGTGACTTGTGAGGACTCGCGGTCACACTCTGTGCATAGAGACTTTCTACTAGCCAGCCGGACTGCTGGTAGATCCCCTCGGAGCAACGACTGCCCTGCGCGCCGCAGTCAGATTCCTCCGCCCGTCCTACTCCGAGCTGCACCTCGACTGGTTGGCCGGTAGCCAGAGGACGCCGACACAACGCCCATTGGACAACCGCTGCAACAGAGGCTGCAACAGAGCCTGTCAGCTGGTTTGGTGTTCGTGCCGGGAAATTCCAAATCCAAACACAGTGGATAAGTAAACCCCATGTTCTACATTGCGTCTCGAGAATTTAATTGTAACTCAACACAAGTTGTTATCAATTTAATTCATGAGTAATGTATTTACTTCCGAGTTTAGAGTAACAGTGGGTAATAACACTGATTAGCGATTTGGTAACCGAACGATATATGTTGACATATATTCTCTGTTGTGTATCTCTTTGTGTTTGCATCTCTTCGAGATTATATACCTTGTATCTTGATAACCCTCACAGTAAGGTCTGCCTCTCGTATCCAGGCAGACTAGTATATGTTTGGTGCACAGTTTATATTAATAAATGTATCTCGTGTATTGAACCCGTGTGTGTGCGTTGTTAGTTGTTCTGACGATTGATTTTCTAAAAGCCCCAACGAACAACCTTGTGATTACTGCTACAATTAATAATTGTCTCAGTAAACCCATCAAACCACTACATTTACTGGCGTCCCTGGGTGGGCGGTTAAGAATGAAATGAGAATCAATCGCACAGAATAACTGATATTGCTGTGAGTTTAAGTTCAGCACAGCACCGCGGCTTCTATACGCGAATACCGGGTGTGCTGATAACTGCGTAAAGAAATCCCCCTGTTTTCTAGCGTTTAGTGTAACGTGTGCTGATTGGAAATCCATCTGCTCGGGTGTTTAGATTCCACACTGTATTTTGGTAAAAGAAAAAAGTAATACTCTTAAAGTTTCTCTGACGTAATGACAATGGCTGCTAAAATGTCTGAAGTGGAGTCGCTTATAAGTACTATTTCTAGCGACGACAATCCTGGTTACTGGAGCGGTATCGAAAAGTTGAACTTTGATGATATTGAGAAGCTGCAAGTAGATTTAGTAGCTAAGGTAGCGAACCAGCTTAACACAGGAGGGTCCGTGAACGCAGTTCAGGTCCTATCGAGTTTCGCCTTAAATCTAGCTAAACAGCTGGAACTGTCTTTGTCCGAGCTGACAAAGTTTCAAAAGCTTCAGGGAAAGCTAGAAAGATATAAGGCGGAGCGAGTTGAGTTGTTGGATATAATCAGAGAAAAGAGAGTGAAAAATGAGGAAAGTGAAGACAGACTCAGGGAAGTTTTAGGTAAATTAGATGACCTGTCTGCTAGAGAAACTGCGGCTGAGGTAGCTAGGAGAGACCTGGAAGCGAGCTTGAAAGAAAAAGAAAAAGAAATTGAGCGTTTAAATGATCTCAGCCAGGAAAGGCAAAAGGAGTTAGATGCTGCCGTACTGGAAGCAAAACAGGCTAGATTCCACTTGCATGCCAGCCCATCTAGCAGCCCGGAGCGCTCACCCAGCGCGCCGGGGGGAGGTTTCTCCCGGCCAGGGTCTGTGGTCGGATCGGCATGGGGGAGATCGCCGAGTCCTGCGCGAGACGCAAGGGCGATGCAATTCAGGCAGAGACCCCCTGCTCCTGATCACGGCCGTCCCCCTGCCCGCGGAGAAACCGTAAAAATTAACCTCCACTCCCTGAGGCAGTTAGCCAAAGATGTAGAAAGGTTTGACCCGTCAGTGTCAGGGAATAATGTGGAAACCTACATCGATGAGCTGAGACACACTTTGCAGTTTATGCCCGGAGCGTCCGAACAGGAAAAGGCTATGTTAGTAAGGAAAACTACTAGCCGAGCGGTCCACGAGTGGATGTCTAGACAAGGACCGGAGGTCTGTAATAGCTTTGAGGAGCTGTGTCAGGCAATGATCGGAGAATTTTCGGCTTTTATCGATCCCATAGCTGCCGTGGCCGCTGCGCACCATATTAAGCACGAAAAAGCTGAAGCCCCTCGCGACTATTATGAGAGGCTTAGGCGCACTTATTTTGCAGGGCGGAATGAAGAGGGTTGCGAAGAGAACGTGAATTTCAAAGGTTTATTCATTGCTAATCTGCATCCCTCAATCAGGAAAATGATTGTGATGCACACTGATGCAAAAGCGATGAAAATGGCTGACATTAGAAGGTTGGCTCAAAAAGCCTGGGGAGCTGAAGTCTCTGCTTCCTCAGAGCGAAAACCTGCTAAAACGGCCGTGTTCGCCACTAAAGCCAGCAGGGTTGACGACTCGCCTCAGCTCGAGGGAGCTGAGGTTCCTGAGCCCGCTAAGCCCCGGCGCAAAATAGGCAGGCAGGACCGCACTAAGCGTCAGAGCCGCCGTGAGCGCTACGGGGAAGGCAAGGGCACAGGCAGAGCCTATCAGAAGGCTGGACGAAGGGAGTCGACTGCAACCCGCCTGGCCAGGCTTGAACAAGCCCTGCTTGAGAGATCAGGACAGGGTAAACCTTCCGCACCGAATGCCGGAAGCGTGAATGAGCTTAGGGGGACCACGCCCCTTCTCACTGGAGGAGGCGGGGATCCATCCCAAACCCCTCCCTCAGTCTATCTGATTGGGTGGGAGGGTTCCTGCCTGGAAGAAGGCTGTGACTCTGAGTTGGGCGCTGACCCCGCCCCTGAAGTCAAAGAAAAGGCAGGCTTCCAACAATTCTTAGGGAATCTCAGCCAGAAAGGCAAAGCAAGGCGTATTTATATCAAGGTTTCTCTTGAAAACGTCTTAGATAGAGAAGCACTGATTGACACTGGGGCTGAAATTAGTTTGATGTCAGCCGATCTACTCAGCGAGCTCAAACGAGTAGCGAAAGGAAAAGGCATCAGACTTAAGGTAGAACCGTGTAAGATAGATATTTCCAGCTATACCCAGGATCATGCCAGGATCACACACCGAGTGTGGGTGGCACTTAGGTTCGGGCCAATGAACGTGGTGCATCCTGTTTACATCTCTAGGTTTAAAACAGAGCCACTACTCATTGGCCAAGACCTGCTTGACAGGCTGGAGCCTCTGGTGGACTGCCAGCGTGGAAAATTGTGGGCTCAGGTCAAAAACCCTAAGCCTGTCGTACAGCAAAAAGGGGGGTTCAGTGGTTATGCTGTGATCACACAGTGCCCACTGAACACTATAGCTGAGTTGGAGGATCCTCCTGGTTCCTCTGGACGAGAAATAAATGTCTCTTCTTGCTTTCCAAAACTACAGGGAAGTCCTGCCCAGGCCAGCACTCCCACGGTCTCCCAACTACAGGAGCAGTGCTCCGAGCAGCTGCTTGACCCGCCAGGTAAAGCACACCCCTTTTTCATCCCTGAAGAAGAGTGGATCTCCCTGTCCGGTAATGAATGGGAGTCCTTTCTGTGCGCCCTGGTACCTCAGGGGGACCAGGACTACCACCCCATGGTGGTGGGAGGGGTCCAGGTGGCAGAAGTGCAGGTTGATGATGTAATTCTCAGCCTCAGCTCTGAGAAGTCCATAATCAGTGAAGTTCTGTTCGAGGACCTGTCGCGAAGCCGTCAGGTGACCCTGGTGACGCAATCACAGGTTCTGTGGTGGGCACCCCCACCTCATAGGTCTATTTGGAGCAAAGGAAGCTGTGTAGCTTCCATCTCCATCGGAAAAAGGAAGTTTGCTCACTACTTCCAGGTAGCACCTCAGCTGACCCATTCGGTCTGTATTGGTGCAGACCTGTTGGTTCGACTGGGCGCCCAACTGGACACAGTAAACAGTGTGCTGTGGACACGGGTGAACCCAGATGCCCACTCTCTAAGCGGCGACCCCAAGAACATTCGGTCAGGTCAGACGATTCCTCAGGCCTGCCAGGTAGTAAACGAATCGGACCTGATCGTTCCTGCGTCAACAGCAGGGTTTCCGGTACGCCTTGTCCTAAAGAAGGGACAGAGAATGGATGCTGAGATGGTTTTCTTCCAACCATCAGCTCAGTTTATCAGACTGAACCTAGCAGTCTGTGGTACCCCCAGACTGGAAAGGAATGGCCGAGCCACCTGCCTGTTGGTGCAAAACATAGCAAAACAAGATGTCAAAATCCCTGCTCGCACTGACATGGGACTGGTAATTGACAATGGTTTCTATGATTTCGAACTGGCCATCCCAGTACTGGGGCAGCTCCCTGGTCCCTTGGCCAGGGAGGGGGGAACCGAGCAGGTGTACTACACCTACCCCCGGCGGATGATTGCAATTATGCCAATAGAGGGATTCTGCAACCAGGAAGTGTGCAGAGTGGACCTTAGCGATAAGGATGAGATGGTTGTGTATACAGTACACGCAGGGGTTCCGACGGACCACTCAGCCGAGAGTGCGACCCGGGACACCGCCATGCCGTCAAAAGCGGGGTTCCTAGAGCAGGTACAGGAACAGGTTGGTAAGGCAGATGCCCTGGAAACGGAAAGCCAGCGTCAGCAGCTGCGTCAGATCTTCCAGGATTTCCAGGAAGTGTTTGCACGGGACGCCTATGACTGCGGGGTGACGGATTTGCACACAGTGCGCATTCCTACGGCCCCTGGCGCCCGCCCAACCTATGTCAGGCAGTATCACATTCCCCTCACGGCATACGAGTCCATAAAGCAGACGTTGGATGCTCTATTAGAGCGTCAGATCATAAGGGAGTGTAACTCCACTTATAACTCCCCACTGTGGCCGGTGCTGAAACCCAATGGTAAGTGGCGTCTGACCATTGACTACCGGCAGCTGAATAAACAGGTTCCTTTGTCACGATGGCCAATGATCTACCTAGATCAGGAGTTAGCCAAGGTGACAACAGCGAAATATTTCACCACAGTGGATGTGGCCAATGGGTTCTGGACCCTTAAGGTAGAACCGACAGACCAGTACAAACTGGCCTTTTCCTTTGGAAACAGGCAGTTCACCTGGAATCGATGCCCCTTTGGGTATTCCAACTCCCCAGCGGAGTTCAACATATTTCTGCACAAAGCCATGAGTGATGCAGCCGCCAGGGGCAACTTGGTCTATGTGGACGATATTCTGATGCGGAGTCAGACCTGGGAAGAACACATGGCCGAGATCAGGCATGTGTTGACCCAGCTCTCCCGTGCAGGGGCCAAACTGTCTCTGGCTAAGGGACAGTGGTGTAGGACCCAAGTGGAGTACGTGGGACTATTGGTTGGAGCCCAAGGCATACAGCCACAGTCCAGCAGAGTCCAAGCTATCCAGAATATGAAGTCGCCCACTAACCTGTCTGAACTGCGCAGCTTTCTGGGAGTATGTAATTATTCCCGGCAGTTCATTGAGGATTATGCTGAAATAGCAAGGCCCCTCCACAAGCTGTTGCAGAAAGACGTGCCCTTTGAGTGGGGACCTTCCTCAGAACAGGCTGTAATGGAGCTGAAGCGCAGACTCGGTAGTGCGCCGTGCTTGGCCTACCCTGACAAAAATAAGGTCTTCTACCTTGAAGCAGGGTTCTCAGAGCACTGCCTTGGGGCTGCTCTGAGTCAGGAATATGACCAAGAGCGAAGGGTGGTGGCGTATGCCAGTCGAGCCCTGAGCCCAGTGGAGCAAAAGTTCTTGGACTGCGAGAAGGCCCTGTTGTCTACGGTCTGGTCGGTAGAACACTTCCGTAGTTATGTAGGGGGACAAAAGATCATCATCGAAACCTGCCACCAACCTGTGACATTCCTGCATAGCCAGAGACTGAAAGCGGGCAGGGTGTCAAATAGCAGGATTGTGGTATGGATGATGGCCCTACAAGGCTATGAGATAGAGGTACGTTATGCACAGAGCAAGAAAATGTACCTGGGACAGGGCCTGGCTTTGGGCCAAGTGTGTCACGGTTGTGACACTGACATGGAAGCTCCAGAAACAATTCCCGCTGCTGAGCTACCGAACAATCACCGGTACTACGATGAAAACGTGGGCCAGGGCTTACCCATGGCCTATGTTGACGGTTGCTCTTTTCGCCACGAGCAGCAGGTGCTAGCAGGGGTAGGTGTAGTCTGGCAAGACAATACTCCCTGTGGGCCGACCCGCTATAAGCTAGGACCAAAGACTAGTCAGTATGCGGAAGTAGCTGGGGTGCTGATCACCCTCCAGCAGGCCCTGACAAATGGCCTTAAACAATTTGTCATCTGTAGTGACTCGAACTACGCCCGACATAGCTTCGTGTCCCATCTTCCGTATTGGAAGGGTAACGGCATGAAAAATGCCCGGGGCAAGGAAGTAAAGAACAAAGAGTTGTTCCTGGCCAGTGACAAGCTCACGACCGAGGCTGGAATGATGGTTTACTGGAGGAAGGTGAAGGGACACTCCCAGGTGAAGGGACCCGACAAAGACGGGAATGATGAGGCCGACCGGCTGGCCAAATCTGGCGCCTTAGAGGGTGAACCCTGGCAGTTCCAGCAGGAATGGCTACCCCCAGAAACCGTGGCTGAGGTCAAGGCGGTCACCCGAAGCAGGGCTGGACAGGATGTCGGAACTGACCCTCAATCTGTAGTGCTTGGGTCACAGGGTTTTAACACCGATCTTGCGGAAATGCAGAAACAGGACCCAGCAATTGGGCAAATGTATCAGCATATCGCTGACCCAGTGCGTCAACCTCTTTCGGAGCAGGTGCTGAGCCAGTCTCCGGAGCTGAAGGAGCTGGCAGAGGTGAAAGACAACCTAAAAATTATAAAGGGGTTGTTGGTTTGTGTACCAGTTGCACAAGGTGTCCCAAAGTGGGTAGTTCCCCGCTGCCATCGGGGGGTCATGATCCAACACGCTCATGACGAGCCCTGTGGGGGCCACCGGGGAATCAAGGCCACGTACGACACTATCCAGCAGGTGGCGTTCTGGCCTCACATGGGCCAAGACATCGCCGCGTATGTAAAGGGGTGTCTGACGTGTAGCCAGTTCCAACCATCACGGCCCTTGCACCGTGCACCACTCCAGAAAAAGGGCATGACATTCCCCTGGTCCAATCTACAAATGGATTGGGTGGGGCCGCTGGTGAGGTCATCCAGAGGGAACAAATATTTCCTCACTGTTACGTGTGCATTCACAAAATGGATTGAGTGCCTCCCAGCACCCAACGACACGGCAGAGACAACTGCAGTGCTGTTGGTGAACCATGTGTTCAGTCGATGGGGACTCCCCCTTACCGTGGACTCGGATCGGGGAACCCATTTCACAGCTACAGTAATGGCAACCCTGTGGAATATGCTTGGGGTCAAGGCCCAGTTGCATATCTCCTACCACCCTCAATCCTCGGGCCAGGCAGAAAGGGCAAACCGAACGGTGGTTAGTATGCTCAAAAAGTTTGTCTCCACCAGCAGTAGGGACTGGGACATTAAGCTGCCCCTGGTTCTGATGGCCATCCGAGCCACGCCCCATTGCTCTACGGGGGTCCCACCTTTTGAGATGATGACAGGTCGGAAGATGACTCTTCCCCTACACTGTCTTTATGGGGTGGAGGACCTGAGCACGACGGGGGCTGCTACGGCCCATCAGTATGTGTCAGACCTGCGAGCACATCTGCAGGCAACCTTTGCTTTTGCCCAGAACAATCTGGGAAGGAGTGCAGAGGGTAGGAAAGCATACTATGACCGAAAGGCAGTTAACCAGGAACTCCAAGTAGGAGACAAGGTCCTGTACTTCCAATTTGCCAAACCCACAGGGGTGGCCCGGAAGTTCTTACCCAGTTGGACAGGACCCCACGAGATTGTCGATAAGGTATCACCGGTAGCTTATCGAATTCGGATTGAAAAAGGAAGGCAATCTCTGGTCTACAAGTGGGTGCATCGCAACCACCTCCGGTTGTATCGCCCACCTCAAATGGCGCCGGAGGACACAGAATAGGGTTAAAAATCTAAACCCGATCAAGAGGGGGGTGCCCCTTTGTAGCTGCAGGTAGTTAGGTATTGTAGTGTAGGTCCTCCTAGGAAAATATATTCAAAATTATAGTGGAACTGTACCATGTGCCTCATCTATGTTCCAGAATGGGAATCCTAAAACTGCCACGGCTGGTCCTGACAGTGCTGTGGATCGCCTCGACACAGCCCCTTGAAGTTGTGGAACCCGGTCCTCCTACCGGCATAGTCCTGCAGGACGCTCCCGGATTGTTGTTAACAAATTGCAGAACATATACTCAGCGAGTGTATGTGCGGCTGGACCCAGGTGATGTGTTTCGGAAGCACATCAACATGAACAGTAGGGTGTCCCATCATGGCAGGCAGTGGGCTAAGGATGCTGTATGGCATGCCCAGCTAGACACTATACACATGCTCCGCCAGCTGAGAAAGGCAACAGTCAGCCAGGAGGAGATGACAGGCCTCAGCCGCCCCAAAAGGTTCTTGGGGGGTCTGATTGCTGCGGCCTCCGCCGTGGGCTCGCTATTTTCAGCTGGTCTGTTTGCTGCTAACACTGTCACCCTGACCACCCTGAGAAGGCAGGTGTCTGGGTTACTTAAGGAAATGCCAGAAATTCAGGACAGGCTGTATCAACAGCAGCAGCGGCTGGAAAGCCTAGGGAAAACCTTACAGGGCACAATATTAGCAGTAAACCTTCATGCAGCAGTGTTAAATAACACCCTCCACACCGTGGGCAGGATTGTCGACGTGTTACAGTGGGATTATGCTTACGTGCAACAGGTCAGGATGCTGATGCAGGATTTGCTTAGGGAGCTTAGTGCCACGATAACTAGCCTAGCCATGGGACAGATTCCAACTTACTTGGTTCCACTGTCCTTAGTAGAAGAAGTACTTAGGACAACCACTTCTGAGATGGTGCAGCCATTGCAGGTACATCTTGCATACAGTCTAGGCAGTGCCATTCCTATACATGTAAACCCCGAAGCCAAGGAAATAGGTTTCCTGTTGAACCTTCCCATCGTGAGTGGCAAGGATATCTATAGACTCAAGTCTATATCGAACGTTGGCTTCTGGAGGGGGGACATGCATGTGAAGTTGACCACCCCACCGCTCGTAGCTTACCAAGAGGATGATCCAAATTTGTATCTTGCTCCAAACCTGGAACTGTGTATATCAACCAAGGATATCCACTGGGTATGCCCAAGTAAGCCATTCCTTAGGGACACAACTCAGAGGTTGTGTGGTATCAGAAAGGGGGCTGCCACTGAAAAGTGTAAAGCCACAGTGACGAGCAGAAGTGAGGTTAACGAACCCCAGGTTGAGCAGGTGGGAAAGAAATGGCTGGTCAGCACACCACAGTTAATGGTTACAATAACATATGACAGGCATGATACAGCTACCGAAGTGCAGCTACCCAACCAAACAGTTTTTCTACAAGTTCCTGAAGGAGCGATAGTGCATCTCAACGATTTAGCACTGTATCACCTGGAGTCAGAACTGTATGAAACGGAACTCGAGATTGTGGACGCTTTCAGAGGACACGGCGTTGACTTGGATGAGAGAATCCAAGAGACAGTAAGTCTTGAGGGTGTACAGGTAGTCGAATTTGTTCTTAATGACACAAACTTAAAAACTACACTGGTAGGTCCCAAGCACAGTCGTTGTGGATCCTCTGGGGCGCTAGGAACAATAAACGTGGTCATCTTGACACTGCTGCTGGGTAGCTGGATCATGGCTGGGGTAATGTGTTGGATGTTGTTCTCTTGTATCAAAGCCTTGCGGGGTAGTTTGAATGAGACAAAGGGAGCAATGGTTTATCACCGAAATCAGGTAACCACTCCCAAACGTCTGCCTGCTGCAGAGCTATCCGATACTGATAGTGAATTGCCGGAAGTTTAAGGTCTAGGGCTAATGATGATGCCCAATGCCTCATTCCTAGGTACCTTATAACTGAGAGCAGGTATACGCAATGTTCTTTCCAACACTATTTCCTGTACAAATTCTCGAGAGGTAATGTGAATATTGGGTGGTAGAATCCACCGTGGTACAACAAACATCACTTAACTCTGTTTTTGTTTTGAAGGCAACAACGCCTCAGGACCTCGTGACCTTCAAAAAGGGGGGATATGTAGTGGCAATGCTTGTTAATAAGACAGAATTAAGCGTTGGTATGCTCCTAAAGGAGGCCCCATCTCACCCTCCATCTCTGTGGTGCAGCCACAGAGAAAGAATTCAGGCAAGCTGATTTAAGATGTTTTCCTTTTGATAAGAAGCAAGCTCCCAGACGGGGATGCAAGTAGCTAAGTCTGGCCATCATGATCAATGGTCATCTACTGGCGCCTATCTGTCTAGGGAGTGCTGAATGGACATCTGGACTGCATTGCTAAGTGTCAAGAGTAAGTGACTTATATCTCACCTTGACCAACCAATCAGGGACTGGTAATACCACGTGGGTCTCCAATGCCCGCCAAACTCTCAACCAATCAGCACACATCTGGGTCTTGATCAAAAAGGGAGTGCAAGCTCAGTTCTGGGCTCTCCTTGGCCATTTTCGCGCATCCTCAGAGACAATCACGTGACAACTGCTGTTGTCTGCAAAAGGACTTGGACTTTGTCCTAAGCGCAAGGCCGAGGATCCCGTACGTACTCAGAATTCTACCAACGTGAATGCTCCGCTTGATCAACGGCAGCCTACAGTTGGACCCTCGTCGACAACCTGAATAGCTTATTCAGAAGCAGCGCTGGACCGGGAACGAACCAGTTTCTTCCCAGGCAAAAGAGTGACTTGTGAGGACTCGCGGTCACACTCTGTGCATAGAGACTTTCTACTAGCCAGCCGGACTGCTGGTAGATCCCCTCGGAGCAACGACTGCCCTGCGCGCCGCAGTCAGATTCCTCCGCCCGTCCTACTCCGAGCTGCACCTCGACTGGTTGGCCGGTAGCCAGAGGACGCCGACACAACGCCCATTGGACAACCGCTGCAACAGAGGCTGCAACAGAGCCTGTCAGCTGGTTTGGTGTTCGTGCCGGGAAATTCCAAATCCAAACACAGTGGATAAGTAAACCCCATGTTCTACATTGCGTCTCGAGAATTTAATTGTAACTCAACACAAGTTGTTATCAATTTAATTCATGAGTAATGTATTTACTTCCGAGTTTAGAGTAACAGTGGGTAATAACACTGATTAGCGATTTGGTAACCGAACGATATATGTTGACATATATTCTCTGTTGTGTATCTCTTTGTGTTTGCATCTCTTCGAGATTATATACCTTGTATCTTGATAACCCTCACAGTAAGGTCTGCCTCTCGTATCCAGGCAGACTAGTATATGTTTGGTGCACAGTTTATATTAATAAATGTATCTCGTGTATTGAACCCGTGTGTGTGCGTTGTTAGTTGTTCTGACGATTGATTTTCTAAAAGCCCCAACGAACAACCTTGTGATTACTGCTACAATTAATAATTGTCTCAGTAAACCCATCAAACCACTACAATGGTAATGTCCATAACACAAATCAAGTTTGTTTTCCAAATATTCATTAATGGGCTACAACAGAAGATGGAAACCTTAAACATATTAGAAAACTGTACTGTACATATACAGGATTTTTTAAAAACAACATCCAGTCCCAACTGCATAACAGGAAACTTTGATAGTAAGTTATCTTTTTAAACTCTTTGAGTGTTTTCAATAAGCCTAAGGATAGACCTCTGGTCAAAAGTCTAAACACAGATTTGTTATTTGAGCATAGGCACGGAGTACCAAATCTAAAATGTTCTACTATAACAGTCTCTAATCACAGTACAGCCCTGAAAAATAGGAGCTATACCATCCCAACATCTGCAATTAGTAGGAGAATGAAATGCAAATGGTAACCCGTGCAACACAAGCAATTGCTTTACATTTGTACATATCATCACCACACATTCCTCCAATTTGTACTGCATTTTTGTAATGCACTGGAAGTTAAGTTGATAATCTCTCAGTGTTTGAAATTACAATCTGGGGGTGCCCCCTGTGGTTATCCATCAGCTCTTCACTGTGTGCTGTAATATAATTAGACAGCATTCAGCAGAATGATCGCATATAACCCAGACACCATGAGACTTCAGTTTGAGTGTAATAATGTCATTACAGTGGGTTTTCCTCTACATGTTCGGTGGCTGCAGATTATAGGTCAGCACTGTGGGAGAGACAGAGATTGATAGCAGAGCTCTCAGTGATTGAGCATGCAGTTATATACCTAAGATAAATGGTGGAATCCGCTTTAACCATGGGATAGAAGGCTGCTGAAAGTCTTTCTATTCTTGTGGAATTTATAGCTTTTCTGCCGGGTAGGCTAGTTATCAAATGGTCTGTAGATGCACTGGCACATTATTCACATGATGATACTGATATGGACAATGGTTTCATTTTTCTAGTACATCTACATCTCAAAACCTGAAGTTTTTCAAATTTACAAAAAGATTTTTATTTACCATGCCCACATAACACAGTTGATTTTCATTGAGCATGTTGTGACAACTTATTCATGTACAGACTGTACAAAGAAAAAAATATTTTTGACAAAACCTTGAACAAAACAACAGACTATAAATGAAACACTGCTGATTTCTAGTTAATAAGGCCTTTTAAAAAATAAATTTAAAAGGTTTTCCATGTTTATCTTCTGCAGTTTAATGTTTTTTTAATAATACTGATGGGTATGAGCAAGACACACAAATGCAGTTTTGATGAAGTGAAAAAATGTACACAAACTAGCTCTAACAATTTTCTACACATTTTAAAATTAAGGTTGAGCTTTTTTATCCAAAGTAATTGTTACTTCATTATACCTACATGTGAATACATCAATGGAAATCCTGCTTTAAATCAGCAAGTCTGTTTCTATAAACATATTATTATTATTTCTTCTTTTTTTGTTTTAGTTGTTTGGTTTCAATTTTTTTTAAAAAAGTTTAAATAAACTGATGTCAGTATCCATGTTAATACATTGTGGTAATGCCACAAATGACGAATATAGTAATCTTGAGAACTGTGACTTGCAGTTAAAGTATAGTTAACATAACCTATAAGTACAGAAAGATAAGAATATACTGAAAACCTGGATATTAATGTGGTTGTAGTGTACATAAACCTAAATTGCTTTGCCTTATTGTACTATATGATCTGTTTTAATAAATAGGTTCTAGCTAGTACAGACCTGTAAAATTTGACTGTTTCTCCCAACTCACTAAACAACATTGGGCTTAAAATGAAGAAGTTTTCCATTTGTAATTGAGATAATTTGAAGTTGTTAATGGAAAACAGAGTTGAAACGTGGCACGTAACAGCATGCTAATACCATGTAAAACTACTTTCCCTGTGCACCTGCTGTTGCTAGATTCATTACAGATCTCTCTAATGGCTTTTCAGTTTTTAATAGCATGTAGTTTTAGCATTATATCTGTAACGTATAACTAGATCTCATTCCATAGTATAATGAGAGATGTACAGCTGCTTAAAGCAGGTTAACATTAAGAGGATGATAAAAAATATGGATCTTTTATTTTAATTTCATTGCACTTTATTCTTTTGTACTTAAATTTGCAATTTATAGACTATTTTCCTTGCTTGCAATCTTAAATAAAGGTGCACATTACCTATCTCCTTTATTGCGCGACATAGATCTCAATTGTAATTAAACAGTGAGCACCCGTGCTTCTTATCTCACATTGGAATATCACCTTTCCTCATGCTGAAATGGCATGAACTCTCTTCAATGGTCTCAGAAAAGGATGGTTTCTCACATACCAATTTTAATGAATCACCCCATATGGAGTTGTGAAATTTGAAAGCAGTGGGTATAAAATAACCCATCCAGCTGGTGCTTATACTGTAAGGCCCTATAACTGCAGGCACTGTGATAAAGGCAGTGTAGCTTCATAATTTCTAAGGGAACATGGCATCTCACATTAAAAACAATTCTCAAATTTGGCTTACAGATGTCTGGAGCAAGCTTCCCGGTGAAGTGGATACAATGGCATCTTTCAAGAGACAGGTGAATGAGACACTCAGATAAATGAGCTACTATCTACAAAACGGGTTACAACTGCTAAAATGACTCCTCTCATTTGCAACCTTTCTTATGTTTTAAAGTATTATGATTGTTATTGTTAATATGTAACTGTTTCATTCAATTGAGGCGAGGAAGCCTTAGCTTATTTTATCAAGTAACAGCTGTAAGGCAGGATACACCTAGGACAAAACACCAGTTCATCGCACGACACAGGGAGAACATACAGTACAACATCCATGTAGATCTCAGGTCCAGAGTTTCTCTGCAAGGCAGCAATGTAGTATAAACTGTATACTGTATAGTAGAAGTATAAACTGTAAGTAAAACTTAATTATTTAAAAAATAATATTACTAAATCAAATTTCTTTCTGGTATGTATTCCTAATGCTTAGTTGTAGATAAAAGGTTGTAAATCCCATTAACAGAAGATCATGACCTGGCAATTTGGATTTCCCCACAAAAAGCTCAGTTCTATTTCTTTTTGCCAGTGGCTGTGTGTTTGCTTCTATTAAAATTGCATTTTTCAATGGGGTAACATAAGGAGTTACATAATGTACATACATATGTGTCTGCTTATTTCCTTCTAGCACACTTACACTTACACTTACAAAAAAAAAAACACATCAGAGGTTGTAATTTGCCTACTCAAAATATCTACCCCAGAAGATATTGGATGATATCTATCCAATCCTACTTATCAAGTGTACAGGGATGTAAAGCTCTCTGTATCTGAAGTATTATTGTATGAAATAAGACAAATCAGGCTTTTGAAAATATAAAGCATTTTTCATTTATTTTGATTGGTTTAAGAAAAGACTTCCAAATTGAATTGTTTTTATGCTAGTCCTTTTGAGAGTATGTATTTAGTTTCTTCATAGTCTGGTTTCATTTTCATTTGAAGCTGAGCTAAATCTACAAAAATTGATATCACAATACACACTGTTTTAAAGAGACCAAATACAAGAGCTCTCATGTTTTTAAAACATGTTTTGTGTAAGCATGTAGCAAGTCTATAAAAAGTGAGATTCATTTATTCAAAAGCACATATACATTTATTTTCTAATTGGATGCTAAAGTATAGTCTAGTTTATGTTTCTCCTTTCTTTAACTGAGACTCAAGGCAGTCTGGCAAACATTCAGTAATGCATTGACTTTAGGCATCACATAAATACATTAAATACAGATTTTATATTTAATTTGATTTTCTTTTTAAAACAAACTTTAACTTAAGAAAAAGCAGTGTAAGCATTAATTTATGTAAACATTTAGATATATTAGAGGATGCACTTGTAACAGTAGAGAAGTTAATTTGTAACTTAAAAGAATACATTAATCTTTGTAAATTGATGTGCACTTCCATTGAGTGTAGAAAAAAATAAATTATTTTTTAAAAGATGAAGTTGAAGTTAGTGTTTATTAGTATTCACACATCACAAGACTTTAGACTTTGCCTAAAGCACTTTAAGATAGAGGCAAGATATTTAAACATATTCTATATTATATTATTATTCCTCCATTGAAAAAATAAATGTAAATACATATTTAAAAAAAGAAAAATAATTGTAATAAAAAATACTTTTACCACATTTTACCACATACAGTAACAATTTTAAACAAGCTTGGGACCTACAACAAACACCAGACACCATTTTCTCTGACAGCTTTTTAAAATACTAGCTTTTACATGTACTTATCTATTTCTTTTTATTACTATTTTAGTGCATATTACACACAATCTTATGAGGTCTCAGTAACAAAACTAGAAATAAATCCCTAAAAGAACAAGTACACAATAGAGAGATCACACACACTCTAGCTGTACTGTACATTGGCCAGCCAGAAAAATCTTAACAGGCAAAAAAAAAACACAAAAAGAATTCTACCTGCTACACAACCAGCACAAACATATTTTTCTACACATGGTTCTTTCACACTGGCAAACAGCCTGGTTTCTAACGGAAGACTCTTCCTCTAACTGAGAACCTCCACAATATCATCCATATTACCTATCCAGTAAGTTGTAAGGAACCTCTGGAAAGGCAATCAGCATGCTTAGCTTAATGTTGAAGGCAGTGGTTGGGAATCAAACCTGAAACATGAGGTCCCAAAGCAGATGCTGAGGCTCCTTAAGCCAAGCGAGGATATGTTGATATATTGCTCAGCTGCCAGGAAGTTCATTACAATGCTGACCCCCTACGTTCCTATGAGGCAAATGAAATCCTCTGATGCTGCCCTGCTTGCTACTCCTCTCATTAAGAGAGCTAAAGCAAAGGGAGGCTCCTTCAGACTTCCTGCATCCTTACAAAAAAATCCTTCTACCTGCCCTTTCATCCAGTGTAAGCAGTGAAAACAAAACCTGTCAATAGATAATCTTTCACTTGTTTGGAAGTCCTTTCATTATGATCATCATCCAAAATATATATATATACAGTATTACTATAATAAAAGGGGACTGAATTTGGTGAGGTTAGGAGGAACCATCAATCTGTGGAAATTAAATTAAAACGAACCTCACACATTATAAAGAAAGGACTTAATTCTAGTTAGTAAAGATATGAAGATTTTATTTGGAGCTCCTAATATTATATAGAACTAAAACAATATTCGGAAGACAACAAGAAGAGAAGTCGAATGAAAAAGGACTGCGTGATATGTGAGCTCATGCAGAAAAAAAGGTGACAAATCATGTTTAGTGGGTGAGAAGAGTAGGAGGATCTTGTTACTTTACCCTGGTTGAAGGATTCATATCATATTCATCCTGAGAGCTGTGGGAGCATGTCAATATAGGTTTAGCTAAAATGATTTACTGTATCAGTAAAAAAGTGACCAAGTCATTATTATATCTCATTTGCTTTCTTGCTCTTCTCCACATACTGCGCACTTTGCCAGCTCACCTCAACCGTGATTTTTTTTTAAAGTTGGGCTGCCCCTTACCATCATCCTTTGCAACATTTATGGCCATGTACCTGTGATTCCCCTTCATGTACCAATTCCCCTTCAGGATACAGAATAAAACAGATGTCAAGAAAATCTACTAGATTATCCGAAGCCTTGTTTCAGCTATCTAATATAAAACATGAAGCAAGGAGATAGCAGGGAAACAAGGACACCTTAAGGTTGAGTGGCAATATGAAAAACAGCTGCAAAGTATGCCATTTAAAATTAGTACCTATTTATAAAAATAAAAAATCACACCTTCTACCTTTTTTATTGTTTTACAGTATATCCAATATTTGCTGGTTTATATTTGCTTCTTTCTTTGGTTTAGAAATACAACTACCTCTCTCAATACTGAAAATCATCAGCCGAATAATCCCTTAATCGCTAAAGCTCAACATGATGACAATAATATTTTGCTCTTTAATTGTGGTTTTATCTTATATTTGCATTGATTGCTTTGGTTTCACTGTAGTGCATATTTTTATTTTCAGAAAATGTGTTATGTTTTTCACTATTAATTTCCTGCTATCTCCCTTATCCCCTAAAGGCAGTGTATCCCCTTATCAGACATTTATGATTGTCTGTGAGTAATTGCCAATGTATGATTTTCACTTGAATAAATTAATGAAGGCTTTACCCTTGGAAGACTAAATAAAGCTCCATTGTTTGTTTGCGGGATGGCTATCCTGGGAACACGTCAGGAGAGAGGCTAATCTGCAAGAGCTGTATTGTCTGAGACAAACGGTAGATTAAAGAAACAGGAGGAGTGCGTTTGTGTTCCAAATAGTGTAGAAATTGCAAAAAAAATGTTGTTTATGTCTGAAGTGTTTATTTAGATCTGGGTCCTTTCATCTGTAAAGATATAAATGTTAGATTTAGGAATCTAAGAAGTAAGATGTGGAATTGTAGATTAAGTGCATTTAAACAAGTGACCACAAGGCACTTTTTATACCATGTGTTTTGGGATTTGGAACAGATCAAGAAATGGATGAGATCCTTGGATCAAACACCTGTTAGCATCTAAAGAAACCCAAATGTCCTTCTCCCATGTTTAATTTTTTTTATGTTTGTATGTGTTACGGGTGTGGAGATTTTGCTTTTCTATTTGGTGGGGTTTTACATAGTGGACAGTGGATATTTTTTGTACTGCACATTCATCTATCCATCTCAGTTGTGTAGTATGGCGTTTGTGAACTTTATTCTTAGCATTTGCCACGAGTAAACCATGGTTTGCTATGGTAAGGTTCATAGATACATACTGTATATCAAGGTTTAGATGTGATTGGTACAATCCAGGAGTCAGCAGTGCAAGTGTTTAAATATTACTGCCAGGTACCTGGCTGATAAGAAATAATATAAAAGTAATAAGTAATATAACTTTAATAAAAAGTCATATAAGTTTGTTCATTTTGTTTTTGTTTACAGTACTACTGCATAACTATGAAATATGCTATTGTTAGCCATGGCAGTGACATTATATGTATAGATTTTTACCACAATAAAGCAGGCTTGCATTCTTGAGCTTCTACTGTTTAGCATCTTTTAGGATGCTACGCTAGTGGTAGCCATAAGAGACAAGTCCCAATGATACGTGTACTCTATCAAGCTGATGGTGTTGTGCTCAACACGCATCTGTGTGCCAAAAAACAAGGCAGTAAAGGCTGATTGCTCATAATCTGCTCTATACAGTTGTGAACTGGTTACTCATTAATGCAAATTGCACTCCAAGAATTGAACCCAGGGCCCCAGTACTGCAAAAGCAGCAATTCCATCCATTATACCACCATGCCACTCTAAAGTCAGTAGGTTAAAGAAAATAACAATATAAGAAAGGTGGCATCTGAGAAGAGGTTATTCAGTCCGTATAACTTGTTAATGCCTTTGTCCAGTTTCATATTAACATTATGAGTAATGCAAATTAACAAAAAGGTCACATGTTAATGGATGATGCCATGTTATAAAAATGTTATCTGCATTTCAATTTACACTTTGTCTAATATCTAATTCAAAACTTTCAATAAAATGGTCTGTATCCTTTGATGAATGTGTATTTTTAGAAAAGTGAGATTTTGCTTTATGCAGTGTGTGGTAGAATTATCTGTATGTCATTACTGATGCTGTCTCCAACACATATGAGATAAGACTGATCAGGTGTAAAAAGGCTTTTTTAACTTATTTAAGAACTGTCATTCTGAAAATTCCAGTCCCTCTAAATCTACTTATTCATGTCAGCACAGAGAGATAGCCAAATGAAAGCAATGTCCCTTTAAATCCATAGCTGAAGAAAACAGAATTATTCATGTCTATGACAGACTTGTAAATTATTAATTTACTTCAGTAATGAAAATATGCTAATTAGAGATTCACTATTAAAAAGAACGTGTAACACTCCTTGCTCAAAGTAATTATAATAAGTAATTATTTAAACATTATTTTCTGAAGTTGAATTATTATCGGTGTTCAAATTCTGAAGTAAGACTGAAAAGCCAAATTACTTTAAATTAATAGAAAATAATGATGTCTTATTCATGACAGGCACTTTTGTCTAGATGTTTCTTCAAAGAAAGCTGGAAAAGTTAGTACAAAGTAATAAATGATAACATTCCATGTTTAGATTTACCTCAGATCTATTGAACTGAGAATGACATCTACTTAGCAAACATATTTAAGTGGAGACAAATGTCAAAAAGACAAGTGTAGACTTTTATATATATAATTAATACATACATTTCAATTGTAATTATTCTTTAAATATCTAAAAGGCCATTTAGTTACATACTCTGAAATGAAATCGAGAAAAGACATTTTATTATGGAAAAGAGTTCAGGATTAAGAACTGACTTAAAGAGGCATGACAGCTGTTATGACAATAAACTAACTTCTAATTAATTCTACTGTATATTAGGATTTTTAAAATTCTAGATCGTTGCATAATGTCACTAAATCCTTCAAATGACCTAAATAAACAAAAAAAGCAAACAAAAAACAATAACCTAGATTGATGTACAGTAGTTAAAGTACAATACCAAACAAAAATACTTTTGTTAATTTTAAATAAATATATATGTACAATAATTTGTGCCTATCATATGTACTGAGAGGCATTATAAAACGACAAATGAGTACTGGAACTAAGAGCATTTGTTATGTTTTAATGCCTCTCGGTATGTTTCAGTTCAGCATATTTCCTGAAAAAATGCAAAGCTAGTTAGAAAAAACAAAAAAGTCTGAAAGGAAAATATCAGCACTTGTTCCAGACCAACATCATTCACTCAGCTGCAAATGATTAGGCCAAATAAGCTCTTCAGAGCACACAGTTTTATGACGCAGGTTCATGGTAGACCAACAGAGAACTATTCTGAAAGTTTATCAACAGCTCCTAGTCAGCCCTCATTTCGCATTGTATGTTTTTTTCTAGCATTTGCAGAAAGAGGTGCTCTGTCCCATCAGGGATAAAATGGCAGAATTCATCTTATGGTGTGTTGGAGATAACACTTCAAGTGAGACATCCCAGTTCAGATTACAAGCAAAGAATTCATTCCTTGCATTCTCCTTGTCAGTGTGCCTTCAATAGTTGCATTAAGTAATTTGCCACTGAATAATGAGGGCTATCAGGAAGAGACAACACTTTAAATACTAGGCCTCTATGCAACAGAAAAATGATGTGACATTTATTTGGTTTTGTTCCTTTATCAATAAATCATGGTCCACCCATTTATTAGTGGAAAAACTGTTTCAGACTCTGTTTTTCATCTCTTTTAAAAATTGCATTGATACGTAATATTTTTTATTGTTGAAAGCAAAGGGAAAGTACATTTCATAAGACTCCATCACTTATCCTTTTGTTCCCACATCAATGGGAAAGTCAGTGGCTGATAATTTTTGCATTACAGCCAGTTTTTGTTTTATTGAACTCGCTCAAGCACATACACTAGCCATCTTTAATATTGATTGCAACAGAAAATAGAAACAGGGTTTGTTTATTGTCTTAGCTTGAAGTACTTTCCCCCAGTCTGGGTGGAATAGGAATTAAGTGAATGGAGACAGAATAACTAGTTACTGTTCTCTTTTAGAGTGGAAGTTATATAATTTGTGAAAGAGATGTATCTCTTTATGTGAAACACTGGCTTCTCTATGTGTATACATCTGTCAGGCCAAAAGTAACAAAGTAACATCTATAGATTCTGGTGGATCACATCAGATATCTTTCAATGTTAATTTCCTGTACATGTGGAGGATGGTTTTAAGCTTGTAAAAAGATAGCTTTGTCTTAGAAAATAAAATATAATTTATAGAAAATATGTTCAAAATGATAATATTTCTGTAGAAAAAGGTGGCTACTTCTCAAAATTGGACTTATGCCTCTTAGAATCAGACCAAGCCTCATCATTGATTGTAGCATAAATGTAGGGACATAAAAGTGTAATCTGCAAAAAAGAGCCATGTAAAGACTGGCAGTGACTTGTGAGGAAGCAAGCTGAAATTTCATAGATTTTTATTCATAAATGATGATAACCACTAAATGATAACTAACTAATTTTTTATCTTTCCTGGGACAGACATATTTTTGGTAGTTTTCAGTTTATAATTATTTTAATGCCAGGGTTCATTGTAGTATATTTTTTAATGGAATAGTGAATCCATAGATAATTATCATAATTCCTAATGTGATATTTCCCTGTTTTGCGAGGATTTGCTTGATGATACTGCACTGGATCTTGTTTTGCTTTCCCTTCCTTCCTCTCTTCAAAGGCACTCTTTTTATCCCACACTCCATTGCCGATAACCTCCAGCTAGAGAGATGAACCATATGGAGCAGTGCCTAGAATGCTCCAATAGCAGCTTGTGATGTGACTGAGTCACCAAGATCCCGCAGCACACATTTATTGAACAATGTAATATCAAAAGTTCTTTCAATGCAGGGGTGGAAGGCACAAGGGGTTTACACAAGATTATCCAGAAATCTAGGAGCAGAGCTTTCGGCATTAGTAGCAGTACATCTTCTAAAATATACCGGATTCTACAGAGGCAGTGCCCATGGGGTAATATTTAACCCAAAAAGTCAAGGGTGGTTCTTGGCTCAGACAGATGCTTTGATTAATGATTCAATTACTTTAGTGTTTTAACCACTAGGCAATGTAATGGCCTGAAGTGAGGGAGGGAGAGAAAAAAAGGAGCCATCCTCATCATTTTGCCTTCTTACCAAATGGGTTACTTTTGTTTCTCAGATTAACATTCACTATGTTCTGTTTGTTCAATACATTTAAAATGTAATTTAAAATGGACCAAAATTAAAACGTGATGGAAAGAGTTAACCTGAAACAGAATTGTATACAGTTTTCAATTGAATTAGTGGTGAACGTAACTTAATATTTGATTATGAAAGATAAAAAGGGTAAATTCCAGTCCAATCTAGTTTTGTCGTACATTAAGTAGTAGTATATAGAATAAAAAGGAAGCAAAAAACAAAAAGATGGATCTATATGTACAACATAAAAAGTGATTTTGCAAATTATATTAATTATGCAAGTGTATATTATAAGAAGCTTATTAGTGGTAAGGTATAACATCACATGATGTTACTGCATATTATTATTGAAGTAATTATTTAATGTCATTAATTTATTTGCTTATTAGATCAAGGGAAAAACATCCAAAAAGGAAGAGTACACTAAAAGTATCTGTACTTTAAATGTTACCTTTAATTAATTGTGATGAATATGCCTGTTTTATTTAATTACTCATTCAGCACTGAAACTGAAAACATACTCTAAAGAACAAGAATGATACAGCATGCCTTCGTATCCTCAATATCTCCCTTTCACTCATCCATTCCTGCCCCAGTATATTCCTTCAAATATTATTTCTATCCATTAACTGGAGAAAAAAAGCAAAAAAAGGAAAAGTTTTCCATGCTACATTCACCAGTCAGTATTCAGTCATTTAGAGGTAAGTAGTCTGAACTTACCCAGTCGATCTGTGAGGCCACCCACTGTACATCAAGTTTTAGCTCCTAACGAAAACAAAATGTAATGCTTAGATAGAAACCAAAAGGAAGCATGAATTGGCAAAATTGTGATGAACACAAAAGCTGCAATATTTTCCTTCAAGCTTTATTTCACGCAAATCATCTAAATCAAGAGCACATGAGAGGAAATATGAGAACCAGTTTAAAGCTGGAGGTGGCTGATTTTTGTCATGTAGACTTGGCAGAATTTCGTGAAGGTAGAATAAATCAATTAAAGTACACATATAAGATATTGCAGATGACAAGTTCAATTACATTTATTTGCACCCTCCTATCAGGTATATTCTCCGCAGTCTGTTAGCTAGCGTTACGAAGCTAACAGGGCATTAAATAGAAGAATTTGTACACTTACTGAATGTGCTTCAGCAGCAGGTTTCATATTCTGAAATGATGATTTGCAGTGTGAAATTGGAGACAAGCTTGTTTGATGAGGCCAGTTTACTTTTTTTCTCATAGATCCTTCCCTATGACTCCAGATCACAGTCCAGTTTGGGAACTACTGTCCTTTTTAATAGTTTTTTAAACCTATATTACTGGTTTTTCCTCAGCACAAGGTGTTCTACAAGTGTATTTTAACTGGATGCTTCCTCATATTTCTTGTACAGTAATAATTTTAAGGAAGAGTGTTTCGTGGAGTGAATTGTGATACGTTTTATTCAAGTCCACACAATTGTATCCCAGGTAATTAAGGTCTGAAATCAACATTTGGTAAAACATTACCGTTTAGTATACTGTTGCAAGTTCTGTATGTGTTACTGCATAAATCAATACAACTTTAAAAAGTTAAAATAAAAAAAGTTAATATGTATTGTTTCAGGAGAGTGAGAATACTGAAATGAAACAAGTGTTTAGCATCCTGGCTAAATGACACACAAGTTTCCTGGACCAGCTGAAGGTCCACGCCACAGAATAATAAAGTCACGGGAATAAATGTAGAAGACTGGATGTACGAATGAACAGACAACGAGCCCAAAGAGATAGTAAGAAACAGCCTGGGAAGTTTCTGAGCTGATGACGAGTTTACTATTTTTATTTTGCAAAACAAATTTCACACTATGAATATTTTTTTCTTTGGAACTTCTTAGTCCTTCCTAGTGATCATATTACTCCAATCCTGGAGTCCTTGCACTGGCTTCCTTTCTGAGCTACTATTGTCCTACACCCGACCTCACAACCTTTGCTCTTCTAATTCTGGTCTCTTATCTGTTCCCCTAGCCCATCTACACTCTATGGGTAACAGGGCCTTCTCCTGTTATGCCCCAAAGCCCTGGAACTCTGTTAACTCTAAGGTTATTGGAAAGTCACCTTCCCTAAGGTCATTCAAATATAGACTCAAAACCTTTTTCTTTAGAAAAGCCTTAACTGTCTCTGTTACTTACCCCACTGTTCCTACCATATTCAGCACACCCATCTACGGTCTCCTCTCATTGTGTATGTTGCTGTTCTGTAAAGTGCTTGGAGAAGCCACCTTTAAAGATGCTATATAAAATTATTAAATAAAGTTTATTATTATTATTATTATTATTATTATTATTATTATTGTTAGTGTTGTTGTCATTTAATGAAAAGGGGAAAGGCTGCTATGACAATGCCAGTCTCCAGCTCTTGACCTGTTCATTGGTCATCCTCTACCTTCTAAAATGATGCTCACAAATGAAAGGGAACACAACTTTCTATTCCAAGAATGCATTGCTAAAATATAGGAAAAATGTTTATGTAAACCAATTCAGAATTTCCACATTAATAAGACAGCAAGGTCTGATATAATAAAGTTCAAAATTTAGTACTCTATCAGTTTTCAGATTACCTGAATGGAATTTTGATTCATGTCTGACTGGAAACAGGCTTTCTCTCACAACACAAGCACCCCTATGATGGTGATGATGATCCTTCTTTCTTTTTTTCTGTTCTTCTTTTTGTCCTTTCTTCATGAATATACTTATAGTTGAACAATACCCCTTTTCACAGACATTCAGAATAAGGTAACTTTGCAGGGAACTACAAATGATGGTAAACACTACTATCATCCACAAAAATCCCAGATTAAAAATATCTGCAGTCATCTTATAATCAAAATGAAAGAAAAAAAAGGAAGAAAAAGAAAAACAAGCTTGATGAACCACACAGCAACTTACAAAAAACTAATAAACAATTATAACAAACAACAAGCAGGAGCTCAGGTGTGCTTGTTACCAGTTGCAGCACCAATTGTTAATGGAACTGATTTTGAAACAGTAAATGAATATAAATACTTGGGCACTATTATCGATTGTAAATTGACTTGGACCGCCAATACAGGTGGAAGGAATTTGAAGGCACAACAAAGGTTGTATTTTTAAGGAGTTTTATTCAGACCATTCTAACCTTTTGTACTCAGACTTGGGAAAATTAAGGCATATAAAAAATTAACAAAGTGATAAAGACTGGAGGCAAGATAACCAGCACCTGCTTCATTATGCTATAAGATGTCTAACAGAATGACATATTATTAATCCTGCACATAAAATCTTAGATGACTCTTTTCATCCTCTTTTTTAGAATATACCTTCCTACCCTTTTTGAGAAAGTACCAGATAAAACGTAAGAGAGCTTTCACTTCCTTTATACCTAAAAGCACTCAATTATTGAAAAATAAAAATTCAATAGCTTCTTCTTATTATTTTTATTGTTGTTGTTGTTGTTATTGTGTTGTGTTTACAGCAAATTATCTGGTTTTTAATCTTATGCTACTGAAGAGTTCTGGTCGAGTGATGTTATTGAATGTCATTTTGTGTTATGATATATTATGATATTGTACTGCTGTATTATTATTAGTATTATTGTTGTTATTATTATTGCCATATATTTTATATATTAAGGAGCTATGTATATGCAAGTCAAGCTTCCTTAGGGATGATAAATGTTAATTGCTAAGAATGAATGGCCCAATTTCCATTATTATTATTATTATTATTATTATTATTATTACATGAAAGAGAAAGAGAGGCATCTGAAGCATTTTTCAAAGTTGTAAATCTGATCTGTGTGAAATGAGAAAGGGATGTGTCCTTCATTACAATTACAATTTGGAACATTGTTATTAAAAATGATTGTAATGACGTTAAGCATCCAATTATTAAGAGCGACCACATTTTATTTTTCTCATCATTTTATACAACATGGTATTTTATAACTGACATGATGACACTAGAAGCGCCTAGTGTTACATGGTTACCCATCTGTGGCAATGGAATTCCCTTTAACTACAGTATATGATGATCTGTTGACAGTGGCAAGGTAAATAATCAAAGCTTTAGCTAATGTATGGGTTTCACAAAGACATCATTCTAGACTTGAACACTAGTTAATGAGTTTGGAGTATGAAAATAACAGGCAATATTATTGTTCACCAATGATCAACCAAGGCTGGAATAAATAACTTGACAGATCCGATTAGCCTTATTACCTTGTCATCGTGTAGTGCACAGACTTTGGAGTTCATTTGGTAAGTTGACTGTGAGCTTTCTTGTGGATGACAGTTGAAATAATTAAAACAGTTGTTGACAAAAAAACATTTCTCTGTATATTGCTTAAAACCTTTCCCATGTTGCTGTAGAGTTCAGTGAAAACACATTTATTTTAATTATTTTTGCAAAATATGTTGGCTGTTTTTACCACAGCAATGCCAGGAACCAGTCTGGAACTGTTTGACCATCAGTGCGTGGAACAGTTCATGTGTGAAGAGCCCCAAAATAACAATCCTAAATTGGGGACTTTCAAACCACTTTTTAACATAAAATATCACATAATGAAGACAATTTAGATTTTTTTTAAATCTGAAATATTTGGAAAGAGAGAAGAGTTTAAAAAAAGCTTCCATACCTTGTGTTAAACATGGTACAAGATGCATAATAGTGTAGCCTTGTTTTTCTTCTTCTGCTACCGATTATTGGCAAATATAGAATGATCAGGAAATGCTTCAAAATATTAAAAAAATAGATTAAAAATATCACAAGATATTTTATTACATAAGTTACGAGGCTTATTGTAAAGAAGCATATTCCAGTAGCATCATTATCTTATTGCAAAGTCTACAAAGGGATTTCTGAAAACAAACAACCAAGATTGAAATTATGGATTGGTCATTATCAGTCCTCAGATTTGAATCCCATCGAGAAGTTGTGGATTAACTTGACAGTTACTGTTGCACATAGGAATTCAATGTCTATTGCAGAATTCAAAGCTCTAAGAATTATATACCTAACAAAAATATCTAGAAATAAAATAGAAAATAAATTGAAAGGCCAAAGGAATGACTGCAATATATAAAAGAAGCTAAATACAGTCATACAACTTAATCAAATAAGCGTACTCTAGTACTCTGGTACGAATAAGGGTACTAATCAGTACTAATGGTACTAATAAGGGTACTAAGTACTCTGACAAAAGTATGAAATTTGTTTTTGTCTTTGCATGTTATATTGCAGTTCATTTTAAGATTGAATCTGTAATTTCTGTCTACATTTCAGTAGCAGATTGGAATTTATAGAAATAATTTCTTCAGTTTTCCAGTAGAGTAATTCATTTTATTTGCAGTTGTAATGCTGCTGAAATCAAAGTTGTTACACCTGCACTAGGTGATGCATACATTCAGAAAGTTCTGTTTGATCAAGCATAAAAAACATCCTAACTTATAATGCAATTTTTTTCAACTTCTTATGACATTTGATGCGCCAGGATCATTTAATTGGATTTTTAATTGTTTTTGTCTAGTGCATTTTGTCTCAAATTACACAATTACATAACTTTTTTCAAAACTGTGTGTTTATTTTCCATTTTACAAACTGTATCCCACAGGATACGGTGCCCATTTGGGGTATACATCCGAACTGTTTTTGGCAACTGCTCACACAGTCAAAAGAACCATAAAACCATTAAAACTCACTCCTTTTTCTGTATTTCATTAACAAATATAAATCTTACCAAACATACAACACACCCTTGTCCCTACTTGCTTTGGTGTTTGAAAAATTACCACTGGTGTTAAAACTTAAAACTTACAAGTTACTCTAGTGTTAAAAAAATTAAAATCATGTAAAAACCCCAATTCATTTGGGCCCAAAATTGCAACAGTTCATTGTTTGTTTAATATCAGTACTATGGATTCGTCCTTATGTTCAACAGTATCTCATTGAAGATGAAAGCTGCAGAAGCAGTTGTGTGCATTTTGTCCAGTGACAATGCAAAGCCTCACATTACACTTCTCACACATGATGGAGGTCTGTCCATCAGGGCACATCCTGCATCTCCCTTTCACAGACAGGTGTTGGCTGTTTCCATTGTAGCGCATTTCATCTATAGGCCGTGGGACCTTTGGCTGCTTGACAGCCCTCACTGGTGCATCATTCTCATTTCCTAGGGAAGGCCAGCCTCATTTTTGTTTTTCTGCATAGATGAGACCTTTGGCAACATCTAGCCTGAAGGCCTTCAGTTTCTTCAGCTTTACTGGACCAATTGCTGTTGCGTCACACCGATAGAGCAACCATGCATTATTCACAGCAATGTCTACGTCACAGATGTCGGAAGGGACGAACCGTGGAATGACAGGAGAGCGTAAAAGACCCTATGCGTAGCGGCAAAACGGGGGTTAGCCCGTCTTTTCCAGCTGTTCAGGAAAAGCCGTATAGAAACCTATGCCCTCAGCTAGCGAACGTTGGGCGACCTGGTACTAGGCGGGTTTCAGTACATCCGAACGTCAATGCTGAGTGCCGGCAGAATGAAAGACCCGGAAATATATAGCCCCAGAGTGAGAGAAACACCGGAAGGACAGCAAAGAACCGGAAATGAGAGGCAAGACAGAGAAGGAGCGCCCTCTGACTGCAGAGGGCGTGACAGTCTATCGGTTGCCAGAATATGCAAAGGTACCACTGATGGGACTTGGCTTGAGTGCGATATAATGCAATCATCATGTCAGCCAAGTCCACACCTCCCATGTGATGGTTGTATTCTGCCACAGTCTGTGAACATGGGACAGATATCTGTCTTCAATTCTTCTTTGAGAAGCGCTTCACTTCACTCACAGGCATCACAGAAGCACATGTGCTCACCAAGGTGACTGTTTTGTTGTCAGCCCATTTGACTATTGCAAGCTGTGCATCGTTGCAAAACTCGGTAGTCAAAACTACCTCTTCCTCTTTTCAGTAGTTCTCAATAATCTTCCAGTTTGCAGCTTATCAAGCGATTCTTTCGAATGGTTCCCAAACTTCTGAGGCCCATGGAATCCTTCAATTAGGTTAGCAAGCTGAGAGATGTGAAGAAGTTGTCAAAGTAGACCACACAGTCAGGGGGGTTTCTGATGGTTTTGCAAAGATGCAAAACTACATTGGCCCCTAAACCAAACTCTTTGAGTGGAATTTGTGTAGCACCATCAAATGTAGACTTCCCTGTGTAGACGAAGAAGTCATACACGAAACCAGATACCCCATCATGCACAAAGATCTTAAAACCCCATTTCTTGGGTTTCTTGGGGACTTCCAGCTTTTCGACCTTTGTAAGGCACCATCATTTCATCAATCAAGAACTGATTTTCATTTTCGATTTGAGTGTATTTCTTTCTGAAATGGTTTATCACAGGCCTGATTTTCACCAGCCGGTCTTCGCTGGACTCATGAACCAGGTTATTTTGAAATTGAAGCATTCTAGACAAACATTTGAAGCGCTTAATTGGCATGACATCTGCTATTTTGTCATGTCTTGTATCACTGGCCCAGTAATCTTCCATTGAAGACTTTTTCACTACACCCATGAACAATTTGATTCCTATGAATGCTTTGATTTCACTGATGTTGGTGTTTATGCTTCCACCAATCAGTTAGCATGAGTACAGATTGGTCTGATCAGCAATTAGTTAAAAAATCTCATCATCAATGAATTTGGAAAAATAGGTTAGTGGAGAAAAGATTTCATCTGGTGCCATGAAATATGTTGGTGTTGCAGCTGACTGGTGTTCAAAATCTGCTTTCTTCCACCTAGAAAGGAATAAAATATATAATGGGTTTATTGGAAACCACTTGAACTTCTCTTTTTTGCTCACTATACATTCTATAAATAACATGTATTACTTCCATGTACACATTCTCTGTGGTCAGTTAGCAGTCTTGGATATAAAAGATTTATGTCTGGTTTCCAGTCCACATGCATACAAAAACAAAAACATGTTTTGTCATGACACTGAAAGTGAACTGGATTTGTACATTCATGTACAGTAAGTTCACACACACACACGTGCACACACAGTATATAGTGTTACTTTATCAACAATATCCTATTTATTGGTTTATATCACCTTAATTTGTTTGGACGGGTGTCCTCCTTCTGCTGCCTCATCACTACAGCTACTGTCACTACTGCTGTCCTCACTGCTGCTGCTGCTATCTTCTCTTAGGCCTTCTGAATATACAGTACGTAGGCTTCATCATCTTCCTCACTTGTCCCTTGATCTGAATCTGAAGAGCCATCAGGTGGCAAGACTACTGGCTGAATCCCTCTCCTAGGCCTACTATAAAATATCTTTGTGGAAATTCCCTGAAATAGTTAGTAAATTATATTAAAGTTAATCAATAATGCACCTTTACGTGATGAAAGAATAAAAAAAATAGCATTTCAGTTGTTGTTATTTAATATCTAATACTTATGGCCTTTAAAGAACAGGCACCCATAGTGCTAGTAATGACTGTTTTACACCCCCATTTAGGCAACGTATCCACGGGGATACAGATACTTGATGTCAGATTTGGAGAACAATACAAATATAATTCACATTTGTTTTCACATTAACATGTCATATCATGCTTAAAAATGAATAGCTTATAAATATGTGCCCCCAAAATTTGCGTTATGTATAAAATAAATACAGGTACTTTCCATGTGGTCAGTGAAGCCTTCTCCATCTTCCATCATGACAGAATCAGAAAGGAGTGACAAGTGTATCACAGAATGCTCAGACAAAATCACATGACCTAAGTCCTTGACACATGACTCCCTTGTATGTTTTAATAGGATAAAAAAACACACATTCCTAGCCCCTCCCACAGCTGGTAAAATGTCTGTATCCAGCAAGATACAATACCAATTAAAGGGTTAAGTGAAAATGTGAAAGTTCTCCTTAACTTACATGATGTCTAACAGCTGACATGGCCATTGAAAATGAATGAGGCAAAGCTGAAACAAGTGATAGTCTATTTTAAAAGCTTCCAAATGACAGACCACAAACATCCATGACATAATTGTTAAAAGCTTATTGAAAACACGTTCTTAAAGCTAACGGATTACATGACCAAGAGATAATAACATCTGGTATATATATTTGAGTAGAATATTATTACAGAGTGGATTGGAATACCCTAAATATATCATAAAATGTTTCTTCACCACTCTGTTAAACTTGATGGTTCATACTGTGAATTGTGGTGAATGCGGAAAAGTAGTTTTCACAGTTATAATTGATCATGAAATACCTTATGAGCATAATGGAGAAACTAAAAGCGTAGATGCTTAATCTATGGAGATAGGTATCAAGAATGAACAAGTTTGGCAGTTAAAAAAATCTTAGGTGGAGGGTTTGTGCTCAACTGGTAAGACAGCCACTTAATTTTTAGGGCTGAGTTGGAAAGAACCCAGTTTATTCTGCAGTGCAGCAGAAAGCAGACAGTTCTTTGGTTATCAAACAGAGGACTACTTCAATCAATGAGAGCAGACACATTGAAGATCCCATTCTATAGTTCTTATATATAGTGCCTTGCAAAGGTATACAGATTCTTCCTTTGACATTTTGTTACTTTAAATGTGCATGACGCTATAAAAGTAATATTTGATAAGTATTCAAATCAAATACTTTGATGTGGCAAAACTAAATTAATTTAAATACACACATTTATTTTAATGAGCCACACAGCTGAGTGTTCTCTGTGTACAATATTAGTGGTTCACATTATTACTGAATAAATACACAAATCTCTGTAAGGTCCCTCAGTCAGGTACTGTAGCGAAAGTGAAATAAAGATTCAATGATGAAGGCTAGGGAGCTTTCAAAACAGCTTTTGGATAAATTTGAATAAAGGCACAGATCAGGAAAGTGGAATAAATACATTTCAAAGACCCTTAATATCTCTTTGAGCATGGAGACGTTGATCAAGTAGAAGGGACCCAGAGACTGCCAATATTAGGCTGTGAAAACTGAGAAGCCGGGTAAGGAGGAAATATCTTAAAAAATGTTTTTGTGAGGCCAACAGTGACTTTGAAAGAGTTACAGAGTTCAGTGGCTGAGATGTCCATGGGTCAACAATATCCCAGTGACACTACAAAGAGGGATTGTGTGGAAATGAAAAAAAAACTCAGATCCCTCAAGGGATTTGCAACAAAGCATGAAAAGCGATACTGCAAACATGTGGTAAAAGGTTTTGCCAGATAAGAAAAAACTGGAACTTTATTTTTGTCCAAATGAAAATCATTACATCTGATACAGATCCATCAGTCCAACATCATTACATTACTCAGTCAACACCACTGATACTGTCTAACTTGGTAGTGACTGCATTATGTTAAAGTTTTGTTTAACATAATGCACTGGGAAAAATGTTAAGACTGATGGGAACATAGATGTTTGCTGGCAGAGTACTGGCAAATGACAGAGGAAAACCTGCTTCAGACATGCTGCTGGGAAAAGGATTCATCTTCAAGAAATTGATCCAAAATTACACTGTAGTGGCTTATGAATAAAAAATGAATGAAATTGAGAAGCCCAGTCACACTCTTCACTTGAATACATTTGAGAGTCTGTGAAAAACATTGAAAAAGGCTTTCCATGAGTGATCTCGAAGCATCTTGAGAGAACCCGAGCAAATCTTTCAAGATGAATCGGCAAAATTGGCACCAAAACTCTATACAAACTTGGTTGGCACTTAGCTAAAAATGGGTGTTAGAGGTTCTTGTTAGAGCTGTTAAACTGACAATCAGGCCTGTGGGACTCAATGAGCTAGCATGGTTTGAAGAAAATAAAGCAAAAGCTATACTGAGGGATATCACAGGTACTGGACAGGTGGGTTTTGTCAGGTACAATGGTAACAAGGCATTAGTACATGAAGGAGTAAAGTGTCCTTTGGCAGCTTATCTTGTCCCACACAATCAAGAGATTGGAGTCTACATGGCACAGTTTGAGCCTCTAGTACTGCCTATGTCTTAGATGCTGTAGACAAAATGGTGAATGAGAGAGCGTTAGTGTAAGAAAGTGAGAACATGAGTAGAAAGAAAGCAAGAGGAGTATTAGTGAAGACAGAATAGGGAAGAAGAGTGAGAGATAGCAGTAAAAGTGGGAGAGCCAAAGAACGAGTCAGAATGTATAAAGTGTATGAATACTCCTATGCTTGGTAAAGAAAAATTGGAATTTAAGAGTGAATGTGATGAGTAAGTAGCAAAAGAGCGGCAAAAATCTAAGGGGCGGAGGAGTCTGCTCAATTTTCCCCAAAAAGGAAAGAACATAATAAAGCTAGGATCTTGGAAGGGGTTTACAATTTCTGGAGAGCAAAACAGGTTAATTAAAATGCATAATGATCAAGTGTAATATCTGCCATGAGAAGTACAAGTTAAGATGGTCCTAATGTAAGGTTAGCTTTGCCACAGTGCCTAAATTGCTAACTATCTGGTGCCGCATGTTTAAAAATGTTGATAATTGTAGGCACCCTTCCCTCCAATCCCCCTTATTTAGGCTGCAAATCCCAATATTTAATTTTAATCCTCTGTTCATAAAGTGGCTAAATAAGATGAGTTCCACAGTAGTTTTTCAGTTCTTATTGCTGGCTCTGCTTTCCTGACACAATCATTGTGTGATTGCAGCATTGTCATTTCCAGGTGAATGCACAGGCTCCTCAGTTAGTGAAGAAATAGACACTCACAGTTTTCTCTTCCCATAGAGTGCCACATTGCTAAGGTATTGCGAAACTCTCAAACATTTTCCTAATGTTAACATTTCCTAATCACTGAAAGATTCGACTTTTGTCTAGTACTGATACTGGAACTCTGCATACATTCAAGAGTCAACATCAGCCTTGGCAGAAAGCACAATACTTTAAATTCACCTGAGAATGTGATGTTTTCTTTGTTTTCTGTTGTCTCAGCTCTTCAATGGAGATCATGTTCTTTAGATCCTTGTCATGATATCTCCCTAAACGTTTCACTGGCTTTCCAAACATGGTTGGATAGCATCACCATCAATCTAAAACTTGTTTTTAACTGATTTCCTTTAATGTTGCAGATACTTTTGGATTTTTGGAACAGGTTTGAGTTGAGTCCTTATCCAGTATTTTTTTTTAATTAACTGGTTGGTATACATTGATAAGTGAAGAAAGTTTCTTGCCATTATCCAATATTCAATATACCATTCATGTCCAGCTACACATTTTGAAACTTTAATAAAGCCTGTTGACAGCCGGTAAAGAAATGGTTTATCCAAGCAATTTCATTACGCAACATTTAGTGGTGAACTCAGAGGTTGTATAGCAGAACTACTCTGAAGTAGTTGTTTTCCAAAGTAAGTTTTTTTACAATGTCTGGCACCTTGAAAAACTTGAATGCTGCCAAGAGAAGTTTCTTTATTCCATTATTTACCATGTAAGCAGATAAGTAAGTTTAGAACAAAATCCTCAGTTGCAATGATGATTTAGAGACCCATGTATTCATCGGGGCATTTACTAGAGCTATTTGAGTTAAGTACTTTGTTCAGGGGCACAACAACAGTGTCCCAGCCGGGATTTATGCAGCACAGATCCATGTGTATTAAGTAAATTCAAGAACACCACACAGAGCTTCTCCTCTTTCTTGCTGTCTGAATCTCACTGATGTGCTCCAGGCATTTCTGTACTGAGATGTCAATCATAAGACTCCTCAA